>NC_089527.1:18331987-18519487 GCF_963924715.1 Thunnus thynnus
GTTCTTCAGGAAAACAGTCGGCTACTGCCAGGGTGTACGCCAGGAGAACTAGCAGATGTGGGTCAAAGGAGCCTGCAAATACACAAAAAGGTGTTAGTATAAGCTTAAAATAAGAAAAAAGAAACTGTGAATTGACAATTCACTTACTGATATGAGGAGTGAAGCGCCGTATACAAACATCGTACAACTCGTCTGCTCTTACAGGATCATAATTCAGGACAGAAAAGGGAAGCAGGGTGGCATATGTCGCAGAGTGGTGAATCTTAAAAATGGAACAGGAAAAGTATAGTTAATATATATTTAATTCGGGCTTAATATGCTGCCATGTATCTTAAAGCACCTTGTCAATGTCTTCAATAGCCACGCTGGCTATACGCTCCATCAACGGAGGGCAGAGGTGGTTTATCCTGGTTAAGAAGAGGGCTAAATCCGGCACATTTGTCCAGTTTATTTGGTCCATCATCCTCTGCAGGGTGACCATCGTCTCGTCAAGCAGCATTTCATCAAACCACTCCCCCGAAATGAACCTAAGCTCCTCAAGCACAAAGTCTAGTCTGTCAGCTGTTTGCAGCCTCTCATGCCCGCAGCGGTTCAGCGTCTGCAGCAGACGGACGTACTTACTGGGGGTGTTGTGGCGGTAGGAAGGATCGTTGCGCACCCACTTGGCAACAGCAAAAGAAATAGTATTGAGATCATTGAGACTGCATTGGGTCACCACCGCATCTACCCGCGAGATCACGCTCTCCTCGAGTCGTGGGCAAGGCAGCATGGACAGAACACGGGTCAACATGGTCACTTCATAGGGAAAGACGCTGCACTGCAAAAAACTGCAAGACAAAGTGTAATCAGTCTTCATTTTACTAAACTGGTGTGAAGCAAAAAGGACTTAATTTGCTCACATACACACTTACTTGACCAAAGTGTTTCTTAGTTTAGTGAAGAGTTCGGGATTCTGATACTGCAACAGAAAAAGGGCTTGGGTGATTCTGGCCACCTCCACCGGCTTGTAGACGTGAAGGTTCCTTTGGATTACTGATGCAATTCTGAAAAATAATTTTGTAATGATTACATTTAACATACTTCTCCAAGGACGGGTACATACATATAGCATGTGACGATAGTAGTTCAGATTTTTTCCAAGTGATGAGATCAGGACTACTTTATTATGTGTTGAGAGTTATGGGTCACTGTAATGGCCTGGGAATGCTAAAAAACAACAACATTGTGCCGTCTGACTACGTCTGAAGACAAAAGTGTTGATAGCTGTTCAGAACAACCACACTCAAAGGCTGGTTAAAAAGCCGGCCATCACTGACACAGGTGAGGCGCGACAATTGTTCTTTAAATGGGATTAACGGCATGCACTTTCAGACAGTCACTCATTGAAGGCATTCATAGTGTTGGGCTTGTTTGAACACATGAAAGGTGACAGAAATAGATGTTTAAAGAATGAAAAAACCCTGTTTACTGTCAGACATAGCCCCCTAATTCTGACATCACAAAGGTATAGCTGGAGGAGGTTTCAGTATACTGGCGATTACACTGGAAATGAGTGACAAAATCTGCAGTCCTCATTCGGTGCAAAAATGCATTCTTAAGTTCAGCTGAAGCTAAAATGAAGGTACAGCAGTCTGAATTAGCCAAGCTGGTATCTTGGTCCTGGTATTCTCATGCAGGTTTATTGCAAGTGTTTTATCCCGACAATACAACCGACAGTATGTGTCAGCAGGGAAACATGGTGGGCAAATAAGGGAATGTTGTGCTTAGAGTAAAAGATCAGAGCTTCGGAAGATACTCGCTCACTTTGTCTTACTCAGACTGGTGAAGCATCACTTCACTTCAGAATATATTTTTTCATCACGGACAACAGTGGATTTTGTTCTCCTATTCTCCACAGTTGTGGCACAAGGGGATCTTTTCATAGCCAGTATGGAGAAGTGGAATGATTACAGCGACAAAAAGCTCTCTCAATGTACATATAACAAGTGTTGTATTAAGATACACCTGAAAAAAATCGGAACCTATGCTTTAAAGCTATCCAGGTGCTAAATGATGATAACGATTAGATATGAACTTACTTGTTCATCAAGCTAAGGTTCCTGCTCTGAATCTCTTCCAGTGCTTCAGCTACAGCCAGGGCCTGCTGTGCATTTAACTCATCCGCCAACAGGAGGGCAGTGTTCTCCAACCTAAGATGAATAAAACCACATTGGAAGAGCGAGACTCAAACTACTGTAAAAGATTTAGATTCCCAATCATGTATCATTACACTGATAATGATAATACAGACCCTTCTCTGATCTCTTGACTGGCCATAGGAGCCAGAGCGACAAACAGCTTAGTGAAGGAGAAAGGTTCAGTGCTTGAATCAATCAGTTCTGTCAGCCTTTGTTTAACAGCAAGCCTGAAGTCACAGTTGTTGTACTGCAGGGACTGATACAGCCCCATGATCATGCTGATGTTCTCCGCATCCAGCCCGGGAATGTTGGACAAGAGGATCTGGTTGCACTTCTCCAGCAGAGGACGGTGGCTGTACTTGAGATGACGCAGGAACTGCACCACTCTCCGAGGGTTGTTGTAATGTGAAGGATCCATGGTGTCCAGGAGATGCTCTGCCCTGCTTATGAGGGCATCTCGTAGACGAGGAGACACCAGGGATGAAATGCTAATCATGAATGTAGTTAGGATCCTGGGAAAACAACGCCAAAGGGTAAATAAATACACACAACATGAGGCACTTGTTCTTTGAAGGTATTTGATCATAATTGTCATAAATGACCGACCTGGCATCATCAATAGATGACAACTTCTGATCCACAATACTGGCGATGTGACCCATCAGAGGACTGTGTTGAAGTTGCTGATCACTTAGACAAATGGCAAACTTGGATAGGGATGACAATGGAAATCTGCAAAAATCCACATTTGTGAAACAAATTATTAGTTCTGAAACAATTAGTCAACGGAAAATTAAACACAAGTTTTGATAATCTATTTATTCTTTTAATTTATCAAGCAAAAATGCCAAATATTTTCTTGGTTTTACATCAAATTTAATATATTTGGATTTTGGATTGTTGGTTCTTCACCATTTATAAAAATAATTGCCAGATTAATTGATAATTAAAATAAGCGTTAGTTGTGTCCCCATATATCATTGAAAGACAGGTTCACAATTTGCCAAGTCTGTCTTAAAACAACAGTCACGTGTCCATATGAACACTGAAAGAGGTTTTCCTCGCTGTAATCATTCCTCCTGTTTATACTGACTATTAAAAGATCTCCTTCAAATAGGCTTTCAATGTAAGTGATGTGGGCCAAAATCCAAAATCCAGTCATTTTGTGCTAAAATGCAGTTTATCTGAAGCTTATATGAGGCTTCAGCAGTCTGAGTTAGTCATATCAAGTGGATATCTGCTATATTTACAGTCTTTTTAGCATCAGATTCCCTCTTTATGTTTCCCTGTTGAGCTCGGCGGAAGTTTAGTAACAAAAAGAGGGACTTTGGCACTAAAAAGACTATAATGTTGAAAGATATCTACTTGATTTGACTAATTTGGACACCTGAAGCTTCATATTAGTTTCAGACAAACTTTTAAATACATTTTTGCACAGAAGGAGGCTACTGGATTTTGGCCCCAGTCACTGACATTGGAAGAGTGAAAATTGTGAACCCTTCCTTTAACTCAAAACAAACTGACACCAAAGAAAATGTCTTTTATATGACATATATTTATAACACTCTTACCGGTCTATTCTTAGCCAAGCCTCTGAAACCAACTGCTGAACAAGAGAGTCGTGGTGATCCACATTCAGCCTAAAACAGAGATGATAATAGAGTATGTTGTCATGACTGTCTTATATTTCAAATACATGGTCTTGAAACTGATGGTGTCAACATTTTAATGTACCTGAGGAAACTGTAAAGCATGTCCACCAACATACAATCATCCATGAGAGCGATTTTGTTCTCCGCCAAAACCCGGAGGGTCAGGAACTGTGGGTGACTCTTGATGAGCTCAACTGTCCTCAACAATTGTGGTTTCTCTTTCTGAAACTGCCACAGCATCTCCACGGCACAGCCCACATGCTTCACCGTCAGCTTGGCCTTGTTCTTGCCCACCACATCAAACACATTGTCTTCAGCTGAGCAAACCCTCAACTGCTCCAGAACCTGGTCTCGGTTCACCGTCCCCCCATGGAGGAGCCTTCGAAGGCAGGAGTTCACACACCGGAGACGAAACATCACCTCAGACCCTCAGCTCAAATTAAGTATGCACACGCACCAGGGTCTTCATTGTACCAACACAGTGTCCACCTCAATGTCAAACTGACAGGCAGGTTCAGCCAGCTGGCATCACATCCACAAAACTACAGCCTGGAGGTGACGTTAGAAGATGTAAGGTGTCCCTTTAAAATGAAGAAAACACACACACACACACATTAAAAAAACTGAATCGCAATTTCTTACATTATGCCTGACATACTGTATTCAAGGGGAAACTTGGCCAATGCTGACCTCAGCTTTAGAGGAGTTCATCTCCTAGAAAAGAAGCATAGAAACAGCCCCATTCAGACACAGCACATGACTTTCCTTTTGGTGCACCACTACACTGAAGTTCAGTTTGATAACAAGATATCCACGTGGGTAGAGAAACAATCACCTAAAATGTCTGACCACCACAGACTCCCCCTGCTCGCTGGGTTCCTAGAGAGATTTTTGAAGATTAAGCTGTATATATCACACACAGATAGAAAACAGTCCTTAAAATCGCCTATTCAAAGTCAAAATCACCTAGCATGTGCGCTATGATGTTTCACTTCCGTAGCGGGTGTCATAACGGATCGTGAGTTTTTACTCCCTGGGTTTTGTCTTTCAGGCAGCAGCTCGATGCCCCGGCAGTCGACAAACATTTATAACAGTTTACCAACAGCTTAAATGCTTTGTATATCACCGTTAATTTTCCTTATCAATCATACAATATCTAAAAATATAATAATGTATCATTTTTCCATGCCTCTTTTGAGACCTCAGCACTCTGTATGTTACACCGTGACTCAATCATAGCGTTCCCTATGCAAACCTTAGGGGAACAGTCAAAACGTTATTTTCTTCCTGTTATTCAGGTTTAAGTTATGCACTAAATTACATTTTTGTGATTCTGTAGATGTCTACTGTCTATCGGGGTGATAAAATGCTTGCCAAGGACGAAACCAAAGTTTAAATCCAATTTCTACAGTCCGCTCTGCACCTCCCTACTGTGCTGATGTAGTCCAGAGGCAGTAACCCTGTGGATTTACATGTTGATATAGCCATAGACAGACATCTTACACACATGAAAAACAGTTTAAAAACAAACAAACATTTTACTCATCTGCCAGATTTGCATACCGGATGCAAACCTAGCCGAATAACTGAACAAGTACAAGTGGTGAGGTCACCAATTGGGCTTCTGTTTCCCATGAACCGAAAGGAAAAATGGTACGATAAATGAAAATCAATTGAACCATCTTTCACTTAATATGTAATAAACAAAGCTGAAAGACTGAATTCTTGAATGCACAGAATTGAGAGATGGGGAAGTTTTATGCAGCCACCGAGAAAGTTATACCTGACAGATAAATCCGAGGGCTTAAAATCCCATATCAGATTTACGTGCCACTCCTGCTCACAAATCGCCTCCAGCGTTAATTGGCAGTATAATCTGGGCATTACCACACATACGTGGGCACTACAATTGGGTAAAGCCACAGTAAACTGTCACATGCGCAGATTAAAGTGATGACACTAAGAGAGAGCAAACTGAGTGCGCGACCAGATTTTATTGAAAAGCTATTGATTTTGTGGTATTGGATTGAGCAGGTTGGGGTTCAGGAGGGTTTTTATGGGTGCCGTCATAATGTTGGCAGCAATGTTGGAGTGAAGGGCATTGAGGAGAGATGTAGACCTAAAATTATGCATTTTGACTTAAAGGATGGGCTCATAATTTTTCAAGTCTGTTTCAAAACAACAGTCAGGTGTCCATATAAACACTGAAAGAGGTTTTCCCCGTTGTAATCATTCCTCCTGTTCATACTGGCAGTTAAAAGATCCCCTTCAAATGTGATTTCAATGTAAGTGATGGAGGCCAAAATCTACAGTGTGTCCACACAGTTATTTATGCAAAAATGTATTTAAAAGTTTATCTGAAGATTATATGAGGCTTCAGCAGTCTGAGATAGTCATTTAAAGTGGATATCTGTCACATTTACAGTCTTTTAGCATCAAATTCCCTCTTTGTGTTTCCCTGTTGAGCTGTGGTGGAAGTTTAGTAACAAAAAGAGGATCTTTAGCACTAAAAAGACTGTAACATTGAAAGATATCTACTTGATTTGACTCCTTTGGACAGCTGAAGCTTCATATTAGCTTCAGATAAACATTTAAATACATTTTTGCACAGAGGGAGACTTGTGGAATTTGTCCTCCATCACTTACATTGTAAGTGCTTTATGAAGGGATCTACTAATGGTCAGTATGAACAGGAGGAATGATTATGGCAAGAACAACCTGTTTCCATGTTCATTTTGGCACTTCACTGTTGTTTAAAGACAGACTTGAAAAATTGTGAACCCATCCATTCTGACACTTTTTTTAAACTTCAAATTTTTTGCTTTATTTATTATGAATTACTGTATTTAATCTCCTCAAGACTCTAAAAGTTATTGGAATAAAGTAAAATATTTTATTTATGCAACATGTGACAAGGGGTCCCAGGTAGAATTTGCTTTATTTTAAGAGTTCAAAAGCCCAAAAGGTTGGGAACCACTGCTTTAAAGAAGCTGCTTAATCCAAGTGAAAACCAACCAATAATTGTAAAAGCTGTTCTCGAATTCACAGCCACCAACAGGCGTTTTCAAACCTAACATTTTTTAGACATCTTTAAGAAGGCAATCTGCCTCTGAACTGCGGGAGGCAGCAACGTGCAGCGAGCAAGTCAGCCAGTCTGCAGGTGTTACACCGTATTTGGTGACCCATCAGATGATGTGACCTTCAGTGTTGGGAGCGAGAAGTACTTAGATCCTTTAAAGTAGCCTGTCAGAACCACAGTGTAAAAACACTTAATTACAAGTTTTAAAAAAAATCTTCATTTAAAATCATACTTAAATAAAAGTATAAAGGTATTATCACATAAATTTTCCTGAAGGACTACAGTAAAATTACCAATTTTGCAAAATTACTGGGGCTGATATATGAAAATACTGCTTATGCATTGGACTCATCAGTATTAATGATGTACTTAATATAACAGATACTTTAACTTAAATAAAGGATCTGAGTACTTCTTCCACCACTGCATGTCACAGAATATGACGGGTCACCAAATACGGTGTAACACCCGGAAATCCCCCCAAAAAACTGGCGCATGATACTCAACATGCATTGACGTCCCCGCCGCGCCATCTTCAGAAAACAGCGAGCAGCCGGACACTGAATGAAACTTCACGTACATGTCGCTTGAGAGAGCCAGCTGCTGTATGGAGTGATATTCTTGGTTTTTCAGGTACTGTGACTTCACATCATTCACGTCTTTAGCGAAATATGTAAGCAGTTAACATGTGGAAGTAGCAGGAGCTCAAATTAACGTATGTAAAATAATCCTTGTCAGTGCTGTGTAGCTGCGGCTGGCTAATGCTAACAGCAGGCCTGACGTTACAGATGAATACTGTGGGCGACCGTGTGTGAAACATAACCTTACAATCAATGTTAATGAGAAAAGGACAGAGAGTGTGTGAAGGGGAGCATTTGTGATTGTTAAAAGCAGAAACTTTTTTTCTCCGCAAACTCAGTAAACCAGGCGAGACCTAAAAAGCGTCGCCGGTCAGTAAGCTAACGTTAGCCTGCCAGTCAAAAACAAACGGGAGCGTTAATCAAACTGTTTACTCAAGCATATCTACTCAGTAACTTCACGTTTATTTTGTTTAGTAGATATCTTGAGTGATGTACATTAGACACTTTCATTATTTGTCCCCTTACTGCTCTTTAAAGAATAGCTTCACAATCTTTCAAGTCTGTCTTAAAACATCAGTCAGGAGCCCAAATGAACATAGAAACAGGTTTTTCTTGCTGTAGTTATTCCTCCTGTTCATACTGACCATTGGAAGATCTTTTCATAAAGCACCTATAATGTAAGTGATGGAGGACAAAATCCACAAGCCTCCTTCTGTGCATAAGTTTATCTGAAGCTAATATGAAGGTTCAGTCGTCCAAATGAGTCAAATCAAGTAGATATAGTTACAGTCCTCTTAGTGTCAAAGTCCCTCTTTTGTTACTGTACTTCCACTGAGCTCAACAGGGAAACACAAAGAGGGAATCTGATGCTAAAAAGACTGAAACCGTGACAAATATCCACTTGATATGACTAACTCAGACTGCTGAAGCCTCATACAACCTTCAGATAAACTTTTAAGTGCATTTTTGCATAAATGACTGCGTGGTCACACTGTGGATTTTGGCCCCCATCACCTTCATTGAAAGAGCATTTGAAGGGGATCTTTTAACAGGAGGAATGATTACAGTGAGGAAAACCTCTTTCAGTGTTCATATGGGCACCTGACTGTTGTTTTAAGACACACTTGAAAAATTGTGAACCTGCCCTTTTTAAAAGTCTTGAAATAATTTGTTTAACTAGTAGGGGTGCATGTTTTCCAGCTAATTATATTTGACCTAATTTTCCATCCCACTGGCAAGTTATTAATAACCTAACGTGACCACTGAAGTTGTCACTAATGTTTGTCTTATCTTTGTGTCTCAGGTATTTATTCAGTACAGGAGATCATGGGGATCAAGGTTCAACGTTCTCGGTGTTTCCTTGACATTGGAATCGGCAATGTGCTAGGTAAGAGAGAAACCTTAACTTCCTGATTGCTCACTGATACATTCATTCAGTTTGCTGTGTGTTGAGTTAAAACTAATGCAGTCTAACATGACAGCCCTGCAATGAATCCCACCTTTGTGAGTGTTGTAAAGGTCATTTATTGTTAAAGCTTTAAGGAGAAGTGATTCAATTTACTGCTTTCAGTTTGTGGTGTTGTTAAATTATATTATGTTTTGTTGTGCTTGTTTCTAAAATGTAATGTTCCCAAAAAGGGGGTAGACATAATAATAGAAACACCTCACAATACATTTCAACATCACCACAAACTACAGCCTCAAAAATGACCACAAAGTTGAATCAACACATCTCTAAAACAGTTTTAACAAAACCTGGCCATTACACCTTCATGTAGGTAGGATTTATCATCGGGCTGTTGTATTAGACGTCATTGGTTTTTGCAAGGCGTTCCAGATACACTGACAACTGACTATAGTGTCCCATCACAATAAACAAAAGTAAATTAGTATGACATCGCTTTCTCCTCACAGTCGGCCGAGTTGTGGTCGAATTGTTTTCAGACATCTGTCCCAAAACATGTGAAAACTTCAGATGCCTTTGCACAGGTGAACAATTCTTTTATTTTATTTTTTACCATAAGAATATGCCAGCAAACTTGTTTCCTTGGCACAGACGAACATTGATAAGTACTGTTGTTGTTCATGCAGGTGAGAAAGGTATCGGCAAAGGAACTCAGAAACCTCTCCATTACAAAGGATGTCTGTTCCATCGGATCGTGAAAGACTTCATGATTCAAGGAGGAGACTTCAGTGAAGGTGAGTTTTGATCTGCTACATGTAGAATAAGCAACGACTAACAGGATTTCATAATGCATTAAATCTTTCCTGCAGCAGCTCCTTTGCTTATGTTTTCTTTGTTCTTTGTCATCATAGGCAATGGAAGAGGAGGCGAATCCATCTATGGAGGCTTTTTTGAAGGTAAAGAGGCGACTGTCAGAGGTGTCAGTTGTTGTCGAAACCGACGTTGGCTTCAAGATGGCAGTACAATCTTATGCTTTTCCCCCAGATGAAAGCTTTGCTGTTAAACACAACAAGGAGTACCTGCTGTCTATGGCCAATAGGGGCAAAGATACAAATGGATCACAGTTTTTCATGTAAGTAGCACCTCAATTGCTATGCTGTATATCACTGATTTGATATATAAGTTGGTTCTGTCATCCCTAAACCTTATTTTTTTTCTTGTTTTCATTGATTCACCTTCTGTGGCACTTCAGAACAACAAAACCCTCACCACATCTGGATGGGTAAGTGCTGCTTGAAATTCTGATTTATTGCACAGTACCCACAATATGTTTTGCTTGACATAGATCTACATAGCTACTGTCTTTTTGTCTGTTTGTTTGTTTTCAGTGTCCATGTGGTTTTTGGCCATGTGATTTCTGGGCAAGAGGTTGTCCAAACTATGGAGAACCAGAAAACGGATCATAATAGCAGGCCATATGCTGAGGTGAAAGTTATGAACTGTGGAGAGCTCATCCCTAAATCTAAAGGTTTGTTTGTGTGAAACATTTTCAGAATTTTCAAAATGAGTTTCAAGCTTAAACTTAAGATTTTCTTCCCAACTGTTGTCTGAGCAGATCTCACTTTAAGATTTTACAAAATAGTGCTTCTAACAGACTGTTAAATGTATGCAGCAAAGAAAAATGAAAAAAAGAAAGAGAAAGCCTCCTCAAGCTCCAGCAGTAGTTCCAGTGACTCTGAGAGCTCCTCCGAATCCTCCTCTGAATCTGAAGAATCTGATAAGGAATCTAAGAAGCGGAAAAAGAGGGCGAAAAAGCAAAAAAAGAAACAGAAGAAGAAGAAGGACACCAAAAGGTATTTCATTTATTTTCTTATTTTCAACTGTCTTCAGTGTAAACGGCACCTAGTGTCTTTTGTCTGAGCTGTAACGTTTTCACAGGTCAGAGCCTGAAAGTGCTGAAGAGAAAGAACAAGAAGAGTTGGTTACATCTACTGTACGTCCTGAAGAAATACCACCGATCCCTGAGAATCGATTCCTCATGAGAAGAAGCCCGCAGGCAGTCCAGAAGCCAAAAGAAGAGGAGGCTGAGAAGGAACAACGACATAAAGAGGAAAGGCCAAGAGAGAGGTTTGTGCTCTTCTTGACAAACATCCAAACATTTTTAATTGTACTTTACTGCATACGTCTGTTAATCTTGTTTTTCTCTTCGCAGTTCTGGCATAACATATAATTCTCAGTCAGCATATCACAGAAGACTAGTGATGACACGATCCGGCAGGAAGATAAAAGGCAGGGGTCCGAGGGTAAGTGCACTGCTGCAAAACTTTATACACTTTGTCAGTTTCTCATGTGTATGAAATGAGACTGGAATATACCAGATGGCGCTTGATAATGCAGTGGCAGTAACCTTTTTTATACCAGTCTGTTTGTATCTAGAAAGTTTGCGTAATGTAAGCGGTTTGTCATTTCTCCCATCCAGAGGTATCGGACTCCGTCTCGTTCAAGGTCCAGGGATCGTTTTCGGCGTAGTGAAACTCCTCCACACTGGCGTCAGGAGATGCAGCGTCAGAGGATGAGGGCAGTCACTGGAGAGCGCTGGATTAAGGGTGACAGGTAAGATACCCTCACTTATTAATGAGTATGTTAACACATATCTGCCTTGTGGACAGTTTTGTTAGATGAAGAAAAAGAGGGGTGGAGAGGGAGCATCATAATTTGGGTCTGTAATTAGGGTTTACTTACTTCTAATCCAAGACAGTTGAAATGTTCTGATAAGAATTTGGACTGAATTAGACATCTGGACAAAGTTCATACTGTTATCAAGGCAGTTTTGTTGTCTTTGGGTTTTAGTGCAGAATTTACTTACTTAATTAAAAAAAAAGCTGTTAACCTAGGGGAAACACTGATGTAAGTTGTCATATTTGGTTGGTGACATTTTCTCTCCACTTTTTTTTTTTTTTTTTTTTTTTTTTAACAGAGGTGACATGAATGATGCCAAGGATGAGGCTGCTAAAGCTCCAAGAAGAGAGCGACGGACCTCCAGCACGAAGCATGAACACTCAGCTGAGGGTAAAAAAGACAAGAAAACTCGATCTCATAGATCCAAAAGCAAAGAAGAGGACACTGAAGAGAAGGATGAGAAACACAGCAAACAGAAGGCAAAGAAAAGCCGCAAATCTCAAAGCCGCAGTAAAAGCCGAGAAAAGAGTAGAAGGTCAAAAAGCAGAGAGAAGAGTCACAAGCACAAAAGCGATAACAAGAGAGACCGCTCAAGGAGCAAAGACCGAAGTGTTAATAAGAAAGAAAAGGAGTCCGAATCTGATCACAATAAAGATAGAAATAAGGGTCACGAGTCTGATAAAAAGCATAAAGAGGATACAAAAGGAAGAAACGGTGAGAGGACTAGGACAAAGTCACAAAGCAAGGAAAGAACTTCAAAAGACGGGCACAGATCTAGTAGCAGAAACAGGGACAGGAGCGGACCTGCGGTATCAAAAGACAAGGAGGAAAAACGAGAAAAAGACAGAGAGAGGGGCAGGGAACGCAGCAGGAGTCAGCAGAGGCGACACAACAGTGAAAAGGAGGATAAGAGGCGAGGAACGTCCAGGAGCAGGGAGCCTCGACCAAGAAGTCCAGACAGAAGTAAGACTAGAGACTCGCACAGGAGCAGGCGCTCCAGAAGTAAGAGCAATAAGAGAGACCACAGCAAAGAACGGTCATCTCATAGAAAAGACAGAGAACCTGCCAACCAAAGGAGAAGGCGTAGCAGCAGTTCTGAGAGTGATAGAGATAAAAGGAAGAGTCACAAAAGCCCAGATACCAAGCGAAGAGGAGCAAATAGTACCTCCAGAGACAGAAGAAGCCCAGCCAGACCAAGACCAGATAGTACAAAAGGCAAAGACAGAAACAACAGCAAGAGGAATAAATCGAGCTCTAGCTCAAGCTCTGACAGCGACTGAGCCTGTGAAGATATCCCTAAAGAAATAGTTTTTGTTCCTGTTTTTTATCCACTACGCATTCAAACTTACCATCCAGAGTGGGGCACATTCCTCATTCAGTGCAAAAAAAAAAAAAAAAAGGAAATCCACAGTCCAGCCCAAGCTTAAATGATTCTACAACACAGCCTGTCCGACCTAGATTCCAAAACTGTAATAAACGGAGAAGCAGGGTCAGACTGGGACAACAAAACACTGCTGGTTGGCCGCCGACGCATCTGTCTCGCTCATGTTTTTGTATAATGGGTTGCTTAAGCAGCCCACATACCGACCGGCCCATCGGGATTTCTCCCGGTGCTCCTGACGGTCAGTCCGACTCTGCAGAGAAGAGAGCGCAACAGATGGAAGCTGCGCTGGAAAACAGAAAAAAGATCAAGCAGTAAAAACAACTGTTGACATTTAATACAACCGTCGAAAGCTGTAATGACAGACTGTAGCATCATGTGAGATTTGGCTGGATGGATTGTGAACTGAATTTTGTGTGGATTAAGTGCTCTACACTACTGATGGGTAGCTGGAGCTGCATGGCCAGTGATGAGGAAATGATTTGTGACTGAACAGGAATTCACCTACAGTGCGGACTTCAGAGTGTAAAAGTACCCGGTGTTCTTTTAATTGTACATGACCAGAAGAAGTCTGTTTGAAGGCTGTGTTTTTTTAATTTTGGATTATTTGGTAAATTTATATTTTGGCTTTACAATAGTTCCAGTTTCAGACAGTTTGTAAAAAATAAAATTAAAAAAAAAAAAATCTTAAGATTTTACTGCAACAGAGATCTTTTTCCCCCAGTACTTTTTCTACTGAAGTTTGTTTTAATGTTATTTAATGAAGTTGGTTTCGGGGATAAGGACCGCAAAATGTCTGTTTACTTGTCACGTTATTTTCACTATAGCGGTCAGTCTGAAAGAGAAACACTCATAATTTCTTGCATGTTTACCCCTGTTAATGATGTATTATGTACATCCATGACTTCTTTTTTTTTTTTTTTTTTACATCCATGACCTATTACTGTAATCCTCATGCTGTAAGTACAACATAAAATCAGTTTGTATGAATTGTTTTGTGCACGCTGGTTTTAAGGACGACTGCAGTGTAGAATGAATTAAAAATTTCCATTTTGATTTTATGCAGTTGCTTTAATATTCTGTAAATGCAATTACAAACAAAATCATCTCATCTTTTGGTGGTCCAAACATTATTAGCACGCAAAATTACAGTAATAAACAGTGATAACATTATTATAGGAAATTTACACTGTCATCCATGCTTGGTTCAGTGTTTCCTGAAGTTCATATTGTTAGCCCAGATGAGTCACCTCCTCAGCTTAGGGTGCTTGACCTTACCTCAGTTTTTGGTTGTGTCCCAAATCACTCCCTATTAACTTTATAGAGTAGTGTCTGTAGTGCCCTCAGATTTCAGGAAGATGGGAACAACAAACAAAGATACCCAGCTGGACTTGTGGTCAGCAGCTTGAACATCTACAGTAGGCCACCAGGACGTACTATGGACACTACTTTCTGCTAACAATCCCACAATGCAATATATTGCATTTTATAACCAAAAAAATTAGTGGAACACTTCACCCTGAGTGAAAAAGCAAAATGATTACTATTTATACGTACCTGAAATCCCAATTTACTGCTCGCTACAGAGTGAAATGTTGAGTGTCTTCTATATGGGCAACAGTGAATGAGGGAGTGCTTACCAACAGATTTTGTCAAAATACTTTAACGTTAGTGAAATATTCAGATTATTCATCGATGGTAAATTTAAGGGAACATTCTTTGAACCAAAACTAGCTGAATGTGAGTGAAGTATCACCATGTAAATCCAAGTCTCCTCTTTGCTTCTTCAATATCTACGACCTCATGAAGCTTTTTAATGTTCTGGGTGGTGCTGGAGACGTATTTGGGCATTTGAGCACCAGTAGTGTCCTGAACAAGGTAGCTAGGTCTCACTCCACAGAAATTGGGACCGAGTCCCCCTCCAATCCCTTCCCTCGCAGCGTTGCACAGCGGAAACACATTTCGCTGAGCCTCTGCTGCTGCGTTGATGATGTGCCGTGAATATTGCTGAAACTGGTTTTCCTCTTCAGCGATGACTTCTGCATTCTTCATTTCAAATGCATGTTCATCTCTTTTCAGCTGATGATGCCTGGCGCTTTTTTCAGCCTGTAGTCGAAAGATGGAAGTTAATTGTCATCGTCTTCTTTCAGAGAACAACCCAAAAAAAATAGTGTTTATCTTTGTAATGATGTGGCAAGGCAGCTTTACCTGTATAGCATATTTCATGCACAATTCAAAGTGCTTAACAGAGTAACAAAAGTACAGTAAAGGTAAAAGATTCACAATTAAAAAGTGCAAAAGTAAAGAAAAGGGTTACAAATGATAAAATACTTTAAAAGTAAACT
This sequence comes from Thunnus thynnus, assembly GCF_963924715.1. Taxonomy (NCBI): domain Eukaryota; kingdom Metazoa; phylum Chordata; class Actinopteri; order Scombriformes; family Scombridae; genus Thunnus; species Thunnus thynnus. The sequence goes on from NC_089527.1 coordinate 18,347,287, forward strand.
AGAGTAGTTCAAATCAAGTGAAATGGATAAAAAGAACACAACAAATACTCCCACTTTTAGATGCATATTGTGAGTGAGCCCATATGTGGTGGAAATAGTTTCAATGTTACCATTTGTGTGGCGTTGAAGTCTTGTAATTTTCTTTCTTCCTCTCTGATCCTCTGAGCCTTCAGCTGTTGTTTCTCAGAAAATATTCTGTCGGCCTCTCTCTTAGCCTGGAGCGCGTCCCGGGTGTCCTGTTGTCTGATCTTGTCCCTCTGCTCCTTTTCTTGTCTCTGAAGGGACACAAGTTATGTTACAGCTTGGGACAACATTACGTCTGCTGCAGCTGGATGAAAAAACACAAACCTGATTGCATTTGCACATTTTATTACTTGACGCCACACGTACCAATAGATTAAAAATGTTTTATGCAATAGCTGTGTTACCACGCGTTCTCTGTATGCAGCGATCGACTCCAACATTGCTGCCCTCTTCTCCTCCTCATCCCTCTGCTTTTGTGCCTGTTTTATATCCCGCTCAGCCACAGCCTTGGCGGTTCTCTGCTCCTCACTGTCCACTCGCTGCTGCTGTGTGACTGTAAGCTTGGCCGTGATCTGCTCTCTGCGCATCTGGGCCTCACTGAACAATGACACGAGAATTCATAGTTATTTTTGTGATGTCAAGGCAGATGATTGAGTGCACAAGAAGGTTGATCTCCGATTATATCGTTTTCCTGGGTCTCACCTCAGCAACTCCTTTTCTTTCTCTTTCCTTAACTTCATCATTTTTTGCTTTGCAGAGAGAAAAATGTTTCTTCGCTCCTCCTCTGCCTCCTGTTTTTGTGCATCTGTTGCCCTAATGATGTCTCTGTTTGTGAGATGTTCCTGTAAATATGCACAAGTAAACTTTTATGTTACGAAATAAGGACATGAAATACTTAATACCCTGTGCTCTTAAGACCCTACCAGGTGAGCTTGCATAACGTTTCTCTTCTGCTTTGCCTTCTGCTCTTCCTCCATTCTTCGCTCCCACTGATAGAGCTCCTGAAGTTGTTGGATTTCCTCTCCGTCCTTCCTGATCTCCAGCTTCTGTCGCTCTTTTGCCAGCTCGTTGTCCTTTATCCTGAAGAAAAGGAATCAAATATCCTCACTCCACTTACAAAACAGGATGTTCTCATGAAATTTTGCCATCCAATAGACATAATACAATAGTGACACATGTCCTTGAAATAGAGAGCGCCATCATATCTATTAAGACCTTGACAACTGGTGTAATTGCATCCTGTTCAAAGCTAGTTGTGGAGTCTGATGTGAGACTTACTGGTTTTTCAGGTCCTCTGCTACAGCCTGCCTTTTGAGCTTTGTCTGGAGAGCCCTCTCCTGCTCCTGTTTTAGAGCTTCATCCTCTTTGGTCTTCACCATCTCCAGGAAGTCCTTGTCCACATCTTTGGAGGCGCTCTTTATTCTCTGCTTCAGCTCAATCTGGGCCTCCCTCTCCTTCAGCACTTCTGTCAGCAAGAGCGCACGCTGCGGAAGCAGTCAAAATCATCGTTATCCTATAACATTAATGTATAGCCAAGTGACACAATGATGCTGCAGCAGTGGTGTCAACACTCAAGCGATACTAACGTGTAACCCTTTGACCCGGTCGGTTTGATAATACAGCTGTTTCTTGGCTTTTTCAATGGCCTCTTTCCGCTTTTGCTCCTGATATTTAGCCTCTTCTATATCAGTCAATTTCCTTTTCTCCTCCTCAGTCTGCTCCCGAATCTTCTTTGCCTCTAGCTTCTTCTGCCTTTGACCCTTAAAATGAATACACCCACAATGTGTTAGCCATTTGCTTTACTGCAGGATATTGTGCTTTTTTTGCAACCTTACAAGCACATCTGGATTTAATAAAGCAGATGAAATCTAAGTAGAGTCAACTTACAACAATGGTATTGGACCACTGCTTCACCACCTCTTTGGACTGCAGGTGCAGGGCCTCTCTCTGTTTCATCGCCTCCCTCATACTCTCCTTGTCTTTATTCACTTGGTTCAGTTCATCTTGAATCCTCAGCCACTCGGCCTTGCTTAAGACGGTGACTTGTCGGAGATCTGGTGGCTGGACCATCCTGCTGGCTTCCTCAGCTGAAGATGCTTCGAATAAAGCAGAAAGTTACCACAAGAAGACCTCCTGAATTTAGATAGTTTGGTGCCGTTCACATTAATAATTTACAATAATTATGTTGTAATGCTTTTCTGTAGAATGTTATAGAATATTTATTTCCTGTGTGCAAAACAATGGCTGATATGTGCAGGGCTGCTATCATTGAGCACACTGAGCTCACGTCTCCTCATGTTGTTTTATGGGAATGTGGAGATTTGAACAATTTCAGGACCAGTTTACACTATGCAACCACACATAGTGGTTTTGAACAAAACAGCAGATATGTTGAGTGATGAACAGAGTGAGGAATTGTCTTTCAACATTACAGATTGGCATTTAAAGGAAATAACTGAATGTTGTTTTTTTAGACTAGATACATTAAAATTTGGCTGTTTGTAGGGGGGAAATGTAATAAATTGAAATATAATGAAGGAATTCAGTATTTCTCCATCAGAATTATATCTTGGGATTGTGAAGAAGGCTTTGAAACAGCATCTACAGAAAATATACTGTAAGTGAACTCTTTTTTTTCCCCTTTTTGGTGGCTAGTCAAACATTTCTTCATGGGATCCTGGCTACAGCCCTGCATATGAGAAACATAAATGAAAAAAAAAAAACAAACTTCATTCAAACTACAAACAAAAAGCAATCCTGTTTCCCCATAAAACATTGTGCAGAAAGTTGTTTTCCTTTGAAAGTGAATAAATGTGTGCATTCATCTGGCTGCATAATAATTAAACAAGCTAAAAGACATTGTTATGAATTTAGTGACTGAATGATACACTGCTCGTTTAACATTACAAAAATACAAGATTGCCCCTAATATCAAATAATAATATGTTATATGAGTCATAGATAATCTGAGGTCAACCCATAACTATGTTTCTTTAGCTCTCACCGCTTTTACTGGCTCCTCTCCGTCGGCCGTGCTGAACCACTGATGCCATTTGTATTCGTTATATTCCCCAGTAATTAAAGAGAGAATATTAGTGCCAAATTAAACACTTAATAAGGAAAAATTGTAGCTTTCTGTAACGTTATCCACGGTACATAAAGCTGAATCAAGTCCGCATTTGTTGCGTCGTATCTAAGCAACGGTTGAACACGACAGGTGGCGCTGTGTTGTTTGAATTTGACCATCAGCTCACTGTCATGACTGTTTCACTTCTATATACACAGCTGCCTCAGACTGGATATCCGCTGTGAAACTGTCACGCAGCTTTAGTTGCCTAAAATTTATGTAAAACTAAGTTTCAAATGAATTGCATGGTGTAAAGCCTTCACTTGAAACTTGTCTGAAACCCAGCTGCAACAGTTGTAAAACTCAACTTTGTTAAACTAGTTTCATCCAACAGCCAATCAAAACGTTGGTAACGTGTCAGGTGACGACGTCAATCTACCGTTGATGCTGTGTCAGTTCAACTGATTGATTTCAACTTGACAGTCTATCACCAAAATGAACAACATAGTGAAACAGAAGACGGCCTCTTGGACGCTTCTGAAGGAGATTATCCTCATAGACTTCATGCAAGGTTGGTAACACTAAAGTTTTTTTTATTTTGTCAAACAGCTGAGCCATCTCAAAAAACAAACACGAGCTGGGTAAAGTTTGTTTACATTGCAGTTAACCGGTGACGAGCTAACCGCTTAGTTAACGTTAACATGACGGTTGTTTGAACATTTTGCTGACGCTTGTTGCCTGTTTTGTCAGCTAATCTTCTGAAATCTGCTGCTGTTATCGTGATCTACATAACGTTAGGTTATTAAATTCTTCCTCTCTTGACACCCGCTTAATTTTACACAGAGCAGAGATTCATTTGGGACCCGGAGGATGAAACCCATTACAGAGGGGGAGACAGGTGCGGTCCTGGGTGAACTTGCTGCTCTACTTGGACAGGATGAAAGAGGCATCAGCTACAACCGTAAGTAGCTACTTAAAACATGAACTTACAAATGCTATGATGTGTAGTAAAGTAATCAAAAAGATAACCCAGTAGCCAAGGTGAAATGATTAACATTGAGCTGAAACATGACTTAAAATACAAATACAACTGTATTCCCTTATTGGGGCAGTTTCGATTAAAGCTACAGTAATGTGCATCAGTAGGATTAACAAACAGGACAGATAAAAACCGGACAAACAGACAAGAACCACATTCATATAAATAAATATATAGGCTAAATAAATAAAATGATTCACAGTAGGTATCCATCTAGCTGGCCTTTTCTCGTTGTATCCAGCTAACTTTATCTAACTTTACCTAACAGGAGTTTCACAACATGAAGACCATCTTCAACCATAAGGCCAAGAACATGGAAAGCTCACAGTGATCTGGTGTTGGGACTGATATATGTATATGTACCACACCGCAGTTCCTGAGGGATGTGTCGAAAGCAGAGCCAAGCCAGGATAGCATGGACCACAACCCTGTTCTGGAGACAAACTTGGTGAGGAGGTTACCCCAGGTACATCTGTGCAGATGGGTGACACTCCTGGCATCCTTCTAGAGAGGGTTTGAATACATATTCAAACACTGCTGTAAATACACATAAGAAGTAGTGTAGTAGTCTTTTTTACCAACAACTTTAGTTTGGGGAAATTACATTGCAGATCCTTTTAAGGGTGTTTACACCAGATATGAATGACTTGAAGCCCTTTCTGGACATAATCCTGACACAGCCAGCATTTCATTTTATAGGAGGAAGATGGCAAACAGGATCATGGGGACACCAGTGCCAACAGCGGTCCAAGTACCAGTGACTCCAGCTTGACAACGCCTGATGCACCAACAACAAAATGAAGGAAAAGAAGAGCAGATTATAATAAAGAGAATGATGGCACCAAGATGGAAAATTGAAGTAGCATACTGAGTTGTCTGCAGCAGCCAACAGTAGTAGATCCCACTGATACCTTAAGCAAACATGTTGCTGAAACTCTGAAGGGCAAGGGGTTTTGGAACAGAGAGCTCTGCAAACCTGAGACTCAGCAGGTTATGTTGAAACACCTTTTTAATAATTTGGGTAATGATTGAAATGTAAAGTTGACTACGAAGAGCAGCAAGCTCGTCCAGGACCACATCTGTCTCCCCTTCGGTAACGTTAATAGGTTTCATCTTCTTTGTATATTATTTGTTATTTATTGAGCACATTGTAATCTAATGTATTTATTAAATCATTATTTTTCAAAAATTCTGGATTATTTTTTAATTAATTTTTCCAGATAAAAAAAAGTCTAAACTAGCTTGCTAATCTTAGTGAAATAAACTATTAAATCATGTTGCATGAGACTTTGATTGTTTTTGAATTGCTTCATGTAAGTGTCAAGTTGCATTGGAATTATGTTTCATGCAATTTGCAACTTTCAACTAGTTGTGTGAAAGTTTCTTTGTGTACAGTCAACCTTAACCATGATTATTTTTAAATAATGCAACATTTTTTCCATAAAAGTGTTAAAAATTTAAATAAATAAATCTTATGCCATATAGAAGTCCTATAAGGGATTTAGAAATCATTGCAGGTCACAATAGTATTAGCACCTGCAAGAGGTTTTAAGAGATAATAGGATTTCAAGCAGTTGATTCTCCTTCAATCAGTAGTAAAACTTACCTGTGTGAGTCGCAGGTGTCTGCCATATAAAACAATCAAACTATAGTTTAAATAGAGAAGAGCTGTTTGTCATTCTGCTGTTTTGTGTCACTGAGTAATGTGCTGAACATGAAGAGAATAAAGAAAAGCAGATAACTGTCAGAGGGAGTCAGACACAAGATTGTAGCAAATCACCAATAATCTAAAGTCAAGTCTGTTTCCAGAGACCTTGTTTCTGTGTCCACTAACAGGTCTTTATCACAAAAGACAATTTCCTACATGTGTCAGTAGGAAAAGCACAGGTGCAAATAATAAAATGAATGATGACTGGATTCCATTTAGTTACTCTGGTTTCAGGGTTCTGGTCCTGTGTTAATGTTAGCTCACTGTCATCAGTTACTGGGACATTTAACAGAACAGAGCCATCATTAATATTATTAGTATCACCTGTAGTTTTCCTACTATAACAAGTCAAGTGGTCTGCTGTGGAAAAGGCCTATGTTATCAAGAAGGCCCAGCCAGCCTGCCTGGATATGGCTGCAGGGGAAAAGTAAATGACTGGTGGAGAAATGATTCCGATTCAAGTTATCCTTGAGACACAAGATACAACAGTTTCAATATGTAGCATCTGTCGCCAATTCAATGAGAAGGAGACATACTGGGAAAGCCAGACTGGAGTTGTGGATTGAAAAAACTAAATTAGATTTTTTTGGGTCAAGTATCATCTTTATGTTTACAGGAAACAAATGAAGCCTTTAAGATCAGCATCCGTGCAGTCAAACAGTAAGAATGCGTTTTTTTGGGGGCTGCCTCGCTGTTTCTGGCACAGGTTGCCGTAAATCTGGAAATTACATCATGAACTCCTGAGATTTCCAAGACATTTTGGAGCCAAACAGTCCTTGAAAGCTCCATTTTTACTACATGTCAAATTAAATTTGTGCCAATTAAGTAGAGAATGTGTCCGTTAATGTGCACCACTAAAATAAAACATCAACATGCACGGTAGGGCCATAAAACAGGTCCTGCTTTATTATTTGAGTTTGATGTCCTGCTTAAACATTTTTAAAAGTTCTAAGACTTTGGACTGGTGCATATTTCTAAATTAATGTGTTTAATTAAATTACCACATAATTACCAAGAGGCCACATTGTATTCCAGTATCCAAGCCTCATTGCACAGAGACTGGGATGAACTGGGGGGGTTAACAGGCCCCCCTAGAAGGTTAATGTAGCAGCCATGGATTCATCTGACCAAACTGTGTTCACCGTATCAGTACGGTCTTTATTGTTCTTCATGGGGAATTTGGCTTACAGCATGACAAAAACAGACACATTAAAACAGACTCATCTGTCAGTAAAACAGATGAAGATTCAAATATTAGAGATTAAAAATAAGTAGAATTTACAGAGTAACACGCTATCAATAAAAGCAAACTGTAATTGAAAACAAACAAGTACAAATAATAAGGACAAGTTAAAAACTAATAAGACAACAGGACAAAGAATGTCTTTTTAGTAACTACAAATTATGCAGATTGATTGCTGGAGTGCAAATTCAGCGATTTTATTGCACATATTGAAAATGAATGAATCTGATGCACCTCAGCTCAAACTCTTGATTTATTTGCATCTTACCAGACTCCTCTTTTAATAATGTCTGAGATTGAGTGCTGTTGCTCACCAGTAATCTTCTTACTCACTATCATTATTCATTTATTCATTTGGTTTTTGCCAGACAATCCTATGAGACCAAAAGTTAAAACTCAATGACAGATGTGCAAAACGAGGTCATCAGTTTTCTATCAATATTAAAAACATTAAACCAGCTTGTAATGCTATCAGGTGAAAGTGAATGTGTAAACTAAGTGACAGGATGAAAGATTTTGGTTTATTATATAACTCCTACAGGTTCATACTTGTATTCAGGCATTCTTTCCTACCTCTATTCAGTGTACTGAAGGCAGGGAAACACACTTCACTGGTCTCTAGTCCATCACAGCTGGCTGACATACATAAAGACACTTACACTGTTTCTGCACAAAAGCAAATTAAATGTGTTTTAAAGTTTAGCAGATATAATAGTATGACTGTGACAGACATGTTGAATTACTGAGCCGGCACTGCAACAAGGGGGGCTGTCATGTGCAGGCTAATGAGTCAGGTGATGAACAGCGTCTGTTGAATTAAGACTCAAGAAAAAAATGACCTGACTGACCTGACCTACTGTTAAAAGGAGGAAGATGTGAACAAGTTTGATGTTCCTTTAGGAATTAAAATGATTCCTGATGTATTTCAACAAAAACATCTGTATTATAATTTATTCCATATCTTCACAGGAGCTTGTGTGTGAGTTTATGGTGATCACTTCTCTCTTGTTGACATAACCTTTGTATTGTTTTCTTTATAGCTAATATCCTAAAATTAATTACAGGATGGTTCTTTTTCTTTGTCTCAGATACTTAACTGTACTTAAGTGCAATTTTGAGGTACTTGTACTGCACTTAAGTATTTCCCCTTTATGCTGCTATGTACCTCTGTACATTTTGTACTTTTTTGCAATACAATATTTTCATATTTTGGTAAAGTGTGAATGCAGGACTTTTTTCTAGTATTGGAGTAATTTTAAATTGTATTCTTGCAATTGCAACTACAACTTTTTTTTGCCTAGTCATATCAAACTGATATCCAGCATGTTCTGTTCAACTGGTTTCCAGTATGGTAATGTGCACGTTTACGTCAGAGCAGGAGATACATGAGAGGCGGGTTTTACTTTGAAAGGGGCCGTCTTAAAATCCAGATAACCATTCAAAACCAGCAGAGGGAAAGCGACTCCCAGTCTCCATCACTGCACGGAGCGACCATTCTACACAAGTTGCAATCTACCACCAAAAACACCCCCAAGATGGCCCCGATCTCCATCAAGACCGTGTTAATCAGTGAAAGTGTTGACCCCCGCTGCAGGGCGATTCTGCAGGAAAATGGCATCCGTGTCACGGAGAAGCAGAACATGAAGAAAGATGAATTAATCGCGGAGATTAAGGTAAAGTTGGCACTCTGCATTGCATAATTACTTTTTTCAAGTGTCGTCTTTTTTTGGCTTACGCAACATGCAGATTTTCTGTTTTGCTACTACTTTCTGTAACACATTAAAAAGTTTCTGTAGTCGCTGTGATCAGCATCATTTGGCCGCTGCAGATGTTTTTGGAGAATATCTTAAACTGCAGATTAGTAGCATGTGGTTTTAATGTGCGTGCAATCTGGTTAGTAGGAACTACTTTTCAACGGAGTCAGACACGTTTTGTTTTTTTTATCAGGTTGAGGTGTGACAATTGATTGTGAGGTTTAGAAGCACCGCCCCTTGAGAAGCTGATGCAACTTAGCCCATCATTTACTCCTGACTGCCACATGCAGCAGTTTATCAGTATTCAGGAACAAATGTTTGACTTGGCACTGAATGAGATGGTCAGACTGGAAAACAATGAAACCAACCTCATGAATTATGCTTGTTCTGCTGCAGATTCATGGTTGGATTAACCCACTGATGGGTCATAGAGCAAAAATGAGCTGCTAACCACTACTACCCTCAACTTACCCCCAACCCATTTAGTCTCAGTACAGTTTGTGATAAACACAATTAACCACGAATTTACTCAAAAAATATGCACTATGCATGCTTCATATCTGCTGAAATAATAAGTATTAAAACTATATTTTGACACAATTCTCCTCTAGAAGACAGGACCTCAAGATTAGGTGATAATTATGGTTTTAAGGTTTATATTGTGCTTTAGTGGTAAAAGTTGCCAAAAATGAGTAATTGATCAAATTACCCCAGACTTAGGTACAATCTTGAGTCGTGTGCCTTGTGTGGATGAACCACTGATAATGAAACATCATGAGATCAAAGTGCTTTTCTCACTGTCGCAGGACTACGACGGCCTTGTGGTCAGATCTGCAACCAAGGTCACGGCTGATGTTATCAATGCTGCTAGTAATCTTAAGATCATTGGGAGAGCTGGGACCGGTGTGGACAATGTGGATGTTGATGCCGCCACCAAAAAGGGCATCATTGTCATGAAGTAAGTGTTGACTTTATGCAGGGATTTGATTTACTGTGCAATTTCCAGTATAATGAACTGACCATTGAGTGTCAAATGTTTTATCCAGCACTCCAAGCGGTAACACGATCAGTGCTGCAGAGCTGACATGTGCCCTGATCATGAGCCTCTCAAGGCAAGATGAATTATGTTTTTTTTTTTCTTATTTATGAACAATTATTGACTTGCAAACCATAGTCTTTATAATTGCACTTAAGTATTGTAAAAGTGGCATTAATATGTTTCTCTGTTTTCAGACATGTGCCTCAAGCTACAATGTCCATGAAAGCAGGGAACTGGGATCGCAAAAAGGTAAAGCAGAGATTTTAGGTCGTCCGCCGACTGTGTTTGCAGTTGGCACACAAAGCGATTACTGATGCATGGTCGGCTCCATTGTTCAGCCAGTCGTCGCTAATCAGATGTGACACTTGGTTCTGTTGGTTTTTCTAATTTTGCAGTTCATGGGTGCAGAGCTGTATGGCAAAGTACTGGGAATAGTTGGACTTGGAAGAATAGGAAAGGAAGTGGCCTCTAGAATGCAGTCTTTTGGCATGAGGGTAAATAAAGACATCGCAACATGACAAGACTGCACTGTAATTTTTAGAGCAGACAAACAGGATAACGTCTTTTGTTCTTGTCAGACTATTGGCTACGATCCAATCACTCCACCTGAGGTGTCAGCCAGCTGGGGGGTGGAGCAGATGCCTCTGGAGAAGCTTTGGCCCCAGTGTGACTACATTACTGTCCACACTCCCCTGATGCCCTCTACTGCTGGTGAGGTTCACTGAGGCTCTCCTAATTATATAGCTATTCCAAACTGTACTTGCATGTTCAGGAATTTCCTTTCTCTTTCTGCCCAAGGTCTGCTCAATGATACATCATTTGCTAAATGCAAGAAAGGAGTGAAGGTTGTGAACTGTGCACGTGGGGGCATCATTGATGAGGCTGCTCTCCTCAGAGCTTTGGAGTCCGGACAGTGTGGAGGAGCTGGGCTTGACGTCTTTGTTGAGGCAAGATTATCGGAGCATCACACAAATAACTCGCATAAATATTGTGCTGTATTGCAACTATAGTATTTGTTTTTACAATCACTCTAGAATATCAATAATAGAGATACTGTGGTATACATCTTACTCTGTGCTCATGTTTGGCCACAGGAGCCACCTAAGGACCGCTCACTGGTCGACCATCCCAATGTCATCAGCTGTCCTCACCTGGGAGCCAGTACCAAGGAGGCACAGGCGCGTTGTGGAGAGGACATTGCTCTGCAGATTGTGGACATGGTGAAGGGCAAGAACTTGGTTGGAGGAGTAAGTTCTGCTCAGCGTTCTTACACCCTTTTTTTTTTTTTTTTTTTTTTTCTTTAAACAAATGACATTTCAGACCTTGAGTCTTGTTGCAAAACATGTTAAAGGGCCATTTTAGCATTGCATTGTCAGAAAGTTGGGACTTGTCAGAGATGGATTTAAAAAAAAAAAAGTTCAAACAATGCAACAGAGCCGGAGCTATTCTGATTTTTAGTCCCTAAAATGGGTCAACCTCCAAAACTATGATTATGATATTAGACCCCAGTTTGTAACACAGGCTTTCTGTCTAACTTATGTCTTATAAGCACACGCAACCGAGACATTATACCACTGTTGTCATAGGCAGAGTAATCCTCAACATGACAAGAAAATGGATCTTCTTGTGTAGAATTTGTCATTTTTTCTTTTTTAAATTGTAACATAAAATTCTAAATTGAAGGAATTTGATAACAGGGAAGAACCAAGATGCAGTAGTTATGCATGTTCACATCTTGCCACTCCACGTTTGAACACATTTTGTCATTTGTGATTGCATTTTTAATAAAACTCTCCATGCCATGTCTAGTAACAGGGCACCCTGGTTAAAAGTAAGCAGGGAGGGGGGAGAAAAAAAACAAAAAAATAAGCTTCAAACAATGTACAGACATCTGCCAAGGTAGCCTTTACTTTTACAATTAACATTTATACAAGACTAGCCAAGATGTGGCCTGATGGTGACATTAATCCGGTCATGGGGTCACTATAATAGCTCAGTGTCCAATCTAACAGTCTCTCAAACTTTAAAACACAAGTCTGGTAATTCCATGATGGCTCAGAGCCGTCTGTCTTTTTGCAGGAATTTTTTTCCACAAAGTCTGCGATTCTTCAAACTTTGCTTGGGGAAATAACACTCATTTACCATGAGTGGTTTATTTTGAGGGTCCATCGAGGGTCCTACAATGTTTCCTGTTAAGAACTATGTAAGACTATGTATGTAGAACTATGAAATTTGGTACTAATTATTTTGTAGGAAATATGAAATGGTACATTTTCATTAATTCCAGTTAATGGCTAATGTATCCTAGAGAGTCTCTACTCATTGGACAGCTTAACTTGTGAAAATGTGTCTACAGGCAAGCATACAATTAGAGATAAACTTTCAGATGAACAATGAGAAAATATTAACATGGGTTTAAATTGTTATTTGACAGTTATTTTAGGGAAATCCTTATGTTCCCTACATTTTAGTGCTGAATTAAATAGTTATTTACACAAAACTTCCTAGAAAATAACTATGAAATTGCAAAAAAAAACCCAGTCTCAGTCTTCCTTTGAAATGATAGACAAGTATCAATATTGAACTAGCAGGAGATGGCAAGATGTGATCTAAAATGTGTGATCACTCTGTTCACAAAGGCTCTCTGATTCTGTTCTGTCTGTGTAGGTAAATGCACAGGTTATGGCCAGCACATTCTCCCAGGAGTCTCACCAGCTGATCAAACTTGGAGAGGCCATTGGAGCTGTGCTGCAGTCTTGCAGTGCTTCCAAGAAACCATTCAGCCATCTTCAAATCACTACTCAAGGTAAAACTACTGGTCTAACCAGTTTGTTTAGTGACTTGAAGAGAAGGAGGCAGGGTCATACTGTCTATTAGGAGGATAATATTGTGTTAGTGGGATTTTTCTCCCTCTGCTGGTGTGATTGTGAAACAGGTACTGGATTCGATGTATGACAGGTGTTAAACAGCTAAACTATGAAGATGTAAATCATTAATTTTGTTTATGATAACTGTTTTGCTTTGAAATGTTTCACTTGATCATAGTAGCAATTGACTTTGCCTGCTGTTTTCCACAAACCAGGGGATTGCATGAAGTCCTCCACTGGCTACATGACTTCTGCCGTACTGGTTGGACTGCTTGACAATCAATCTGGCTGTTGCCCAAACCTCATCAATGCCGTGAGCCTCGCCAAGGAGTCTGGAATCACGGTACAACATCAACATAATCGGATAAACACTGCATAACAATAATGAGCGTGTGTCTTTGGAAAATAACCTTTTCGTACGTGTAAACCGACTCTTCAGGTCAACCAGTCCCACTGCGTGTCTGATGGGGCTGCTGATGGTGTGTGTCAGGTGGAGATCGCTGCCAGTGGCTGCAGCTACAAAGCCAGCGGTTCAGTTCAAGGTGGTGTGCCAGTCCTACTGGAGCTGAGCGGCAGCGTGTTCAGACAGCCAGTGTCCCTCACTGGGAATCTGCTGTTCTTCAAGGCCTCCGCAAATCCTCAGCTCCTGTCTTCAGTGGCTGGTGAGAACATTTGAAATGAAGCAGTAATCCAGTGATGACAAAGGGGAGATCAATCCTACAACACTGTTAGAATAAGTCTAAAAAGCTAATAGCTCTGTTTTGACACACATTATCTGTTGTGGGTGTGAATTTGGATGTATCATTCCTTCTGTTAGGTGGTGTGACCAAACACATTAGACATACCAACTATTAGAACACATACATAAAATGTAAAACATAGATTTTAAGACTCACAGTCTTCTTGTCAGAATCAGAGAGCCTATTTAGAGCCTCAACTTTCTGCACAGAGAAACCACAATAAATGTATTGTACTGCACAGTGTGTGGGAGACCATTTTTGCAACCAACAGTAGTCATCATTTAAAAATGATGTAATAGTGCAGTTATCTAATATTTAAACATTTTTCTTCAGAACAAGATATAGTTTCAGTGCAACTGGCAGATACAAAATATATGATATTTGATGTTGTCTGTCAGCTTGGATAAAAGGGGTTCTCCATTTGGATTGAAAAGCCTTATTGAGTTATAATTCTAGTGTTTCCTGAAAGGTTTTTCCTCTTTAAATTCACACTAATTTTCTCCTTTTTGTTCGTTGTGTAGGACTGTTGGCCGCAGAGCGAGTGGAAATTCAGTCTTTCAGTGCTCCTGCAGACCGCACTGGAGATCTGTGGTATTGTGTGGGGGTGTCCTCCCTTCTGCGAGACCTCGGTGCCTTGAAGCCTTTGGCGAAGGAAGCAGCGCAGCTCTCCATTTAAATGAGAAGAGCAACGCAGTGCTGGGATAACATTCAGTATCTGAAAATTGTGTCTTAATATAATTGAGCCGTCTTGTGATGCTTCGTAGCATTTACAACTAACAACTTGTTTAGAAGTTGAACACTTGCAGTTTAAAACTTGCATTTTGATAACATTCCAGTGTTTAGATGTTTTACATGCGCTTTGTTGAAGTAAAACTAGATGAAAGTGTTTCAATGTGATGTGCTGCTCGGTTTGTTGTGTGACCATTTTAAGCAGAGATGTAAAATAAAATGCACTTACTAAAAGTACTGTGGTAATGTTTTTAGATATTCTGTGAAACTTAACACATGAGGGATTATTCCACACTTATTAGGCACACCTAGACAATTTAATACAACCCAATACAACAGCCATAAATTGGAAATTGTAAAGTTATAATTATAGAATTTTCAATATTTTAATTCTATGGTCATTTTAAACAGTAGTTTGTAGTATTGGATCATATTGCATTGTACAGGGGAACATAATAAACTGGTAAATCAGTGTAAATAACAGTTATGTAGCAGATTTTTCATGCTATAAATATGAAGTGTCAGGCCTGTCCTCCAGAAATGTCCATTCTCAGTGTATGTGAACTTGTGATGTGACAAATCCTGCTCTGAACTCAAAAACTTTAACCCTTTTAATCAAATCTGTAGAACAGAGATTTAATTTATGGCTACACATGGATCTATCAATCATTAGGAAGATCCTTGATTACTAAAGTAGAAAGAAGGCCTATCAAGATTAGTGTACACTGCCCAAGTATTAAAGAATGTTTCACATCGGCAGATCAATTGATCCACAATTTTATATGGAAAAAGCTCATCTGTTTTTTAAAAAAAATGTAATAATTAGTCTAATCAAAGGGGGGATAGATGCCTTGGACTTTTCAACTCTCAATCTAACATTTAAAAAGTTAAATGGGTTAAAAAATGCTCTTAAAAATCCCAAATCTATTTGTAACTTCATACCCCATACCCATGATTTATTTATTTTTTGAATATTTTATTTTCAAATTTTAGATTTAACAAGACATACAAAATACACAAAGTCCTCTCCCTGTCCAAAAGGACCTCACTCAAAAGGAGAAATTATTAGTCAATTAAAATTTAAAAACATATATATATATATATATAAATTCAACATAGACTCCTACCTAAGTTTTCAACTCTATTAGTGTTATACCCTTTTTTATTAAGATGCAATTATAATATACACAAGAAGAACAAGAAGAAAAACATGACATTTAAGTGGACTAATGCACTCATAAGTTTGCACTGAAATATTTACTTAAGCATATGATTTGGGAACGTTTTCCACTATTTTAAGCATTTCATTTTTTAAAAATATTGTATTTCAAGACTTCTTCTCTCCTATATTCATGCAAGCTTTCTGTAAAAACAAACAAACAAACAAACAAACAAACAAAAAAAGACCAGCTCATGCAGTCATGTCTCTGAGATCTTGTGCAGGAATGAATATTGTGCACTGTGCTGTTAATCCTTGTTAGGATTAGGTAAAGCCTTGGCCACACTGGAAATGGGTTCAAAACGCCATGGCAACGACAAGAATGAGGGGAAAAAACATGAATGGTGAAGTGGCTGCTTGTTCTACATTGAAGTCGATGCTCATTTGTATAAGATTTGTATTCTGTCGGTGATGCCTCTCCGCCTGTTGGGTACACTAATGTGCCGTCACTATCACAAGACTTAGTGGATGCAGGTTATATTTAGGCTCTGGGAGAAAATAGCGGTGTTGGTTGGTGATTCCTTTTGAATGGTTGCTGCTACCAAAGACCTGCTGGTTGAGTGTGGTGCAGGAGAGGAGAGGAGAGGAGAGGAGAGGAGAGGAGGGGGCCTCTCACACACACTGCACACAAATACCAAAATAGGATAGAGCTGCCTGCGACCGTCCTGCGTGAGCTAAATTGAGGCTCATGTGTTTTGGAGAGGAGCTGTTCGAAGAGAGAGGACGCTGCTCACTGTCATTGTTGAACAGCGAGGGTCATCCATGGGTGAGAGGTAAGCCTATTGTATCCCTGTTTATTATTTTACAGCGTTAAACTGTGCGCTTCATAAAGAGACATTTACTATGAACCCTCGTTAAGACTGCAGTTAATTATAAATGAGAGACATGCTATGTTTTTGTTTTTCTCTCTCAGCCAATAGGTGGTGTCATTTGGTCATTAGTGATGGGAATTCCGGCTCTTTTTAGTGAACCAGATCATTTGGCTCAGCTCAGCAATAAGAACCGACTCTTTCACTCCTAAACGGCTCTTCATTTAGTACCGCTACTGTTTTTATAATTCAACCAAATTTAGCAATGTTTTACCTGTGTGCACATATATCATTTAAATTATTCAATGTAATTATACTAAACCTTATAATTTTCAGAACACCATAATTTTACATTTTGTTTGGTATAAAAACCTTAATGTAAAAACATCAGACACATGTGTATTGAACAATTTATTTATACTGAACTATCCAAAACCGTGTCAGGCCAGTGCTAAAAATGCTAAATGAAATTTGTAAATCAAAGAGAAAACAACACAGGGCAGCTACAGTCCCGTAGAGCTGATCACACGTGATTGATCGCATGCACATACACATCAACACAACATTCAGTCAGTGCTTGGAGTGCACGTGGCCAAAAGATCATCCTATTACTCTATTTACAACAAAAAAAAAGACAGAAAAAAGAAATCGGCTCACAAACTCGTTTGCGACTGACACATCATACTTTCACACTGTATTTTTTTTTCTACAGATGTCACATGAACAAACTGAAATATACACATACAATTTCTGCGATGGAGACCATCCAGCCGAGCTCCTGGAGGCTCTCAGGCATTTCTACATAAGTGGCCTGTTTACTGACGTTACCCTGCAATGTGGCGAGTCCGGACAGGTGTTTCACTGCCACAAGGCGCTGCTGTCAGCCAGGAGCTCCTATTTCAAAGTCATGTTCACAGCTGATATGAGGGAGAGGTCGAACAGCGTCATCAAACTGACCGGGGTTGACTGTGGGGTTCTGGGCGCCCTGGTGAACTATGTGTACTCAGCTCAGGTGTGCATCACTGAGAGCAACGTACAGAGCCTGCTGGAGGCTGCGGATCTCCTGCAGTTCATCTCTGTGAAACAAGCATGTGAGGAGTTCCTCATTCGCCTCCTGGATGTGGACAACTGCCTTGGCATGCACGCTTTTGCTCAGCTGCATCTGTGTCCTGGCCTGGAGAGGGAGGCCCGGAGAGTGATGCTCAGCAGGTTCACAGACCTTATTCAGCAGGAGGAGTTCCTAGAGCTGGATCATGATAAGATGAGATCAGTTTTGGCTGCTCAGAACCTCAACATGCAGAGGGATGAAGTGCTGATTGATGCTGTGACCAAATGGGTAACTCATGACTTGGATAATCGTATTCATCATGCTGCAGACCTGCTGCATTCCATCCATCTTGACCTGGATGAGATTTACTTCAAGGCTACTTTAGAAGTGCACAGAGAGTGCTTGCTGAGCAGTGAAGGGAAATTTAAATCCATGATCATTCAGGCTTTAAGGTCCAGCAGCAAGGAGATGTCTGCAAGCAGAAAAATGTCTCCAAGCATGTACATCATCGGAGGGTACTACTGGCACCCTCTTTGTGAAGTTCACATATGGGATCCTATAAGCAACACATGGGTTCAAGGAAAAGACATGCCTGACCATGCAAGAGAGAGCTACAGCATCAGTTTACTCGGAGCAAATATCTATGTGACTGGAGGTTACAAGACAAACACTGTTGAGGCCCTGGACACAGTTGTGATTTATAACTGTGACTATGATGAATGGACCGAGGGTTGCCCCATGATTACAGCTAGGTACTATCATTGCTCTGTGGCTTTGCATGGCTGCATTTACGCCATCGGAGGCTACAGAGGAGGAGCTCCAGAGCGAGAGACGGAATTTTATGATCCCCTGAAAAAGAAATGGTTCCCTGTGGCTAAAATGATCCAAGGTATGCAAAACAAAAAAGTGATATATGTTATATCCTGGGATGAAAGAGAACAAATGAATGCTCTTTATTTGTATCTATGAGGACTGTATTAACCTGCTAGGGGGCCTATAGTGACTGCTGCTGCCTCTTTGTGCATTATGCATGTACTTGTCACACCAAATTACCCTTAAGTACAGTGCACATATAACAGCTTCAATATTTGCCCAAGAATCAGAGATCAGCCAGTACTGTAGTGAAATATTGCCTCCTGGGCCAATATCTAGAATGAGTTTGTGCTAATTTGATTAAAGGATAGGTTCACAATTTTTCAAGTCTGTCTTAAAACAACAGTCAGGTGCCCAAATGAACACTGACACGTTTCTCTTGCTGTTATCATTCCTCCTGCTCATACTGACCATTAGAAGATCCCTTCTTAATGCACTTTCAATGTAAGTGATGGAGGCCAAAATCTACAAGCCTCCTTCTGTGCAAAAAATGTATTTAAAAGTTGATTTGAAATCAGGTTTATTGCCAAGAAAGTTTGCACACACAAGAAATTTACCTTGGTGTTGTGGTGCATAACAATGAAAAAATAGAAAGTACCACAATCATAATTAATATACATAAAATGTTATAGTAATATAGATACAGTACAGTATAATTAGTAGATGTAATGTAAACATGTGCAAATTAAATAATATAAAGAATTGCATTAATGTATCATATTTATATACTCATGCATTTTATATGAAACACAACAGAAAATAATACATTTTTTCACATGTGTACAAATTAAGTCATTAACACTTAAATAGGGAGTGATTTTCAAATGCTAACTATCATAACCTCTGTTTCCTTTGCAGGTGTAGGAAATGCTACTGCCTGTGTAACGGGAGATAAAATCTATGTTACTGGAGGCCACTATGGGTACAGAGGAAGCTGCACCTATGAAAAAATCCAAGTTTACAGGCCAGATGTCAATGAGTGGAGTATCATTACAATAAGCCCTCATCCAGGTATGAGAGTAAGAAGAAAGAGATAGAAGCAGTAGATGTGTTGAATACTGTTTTCTAATTTGTTAACCCTCTGTTTTCAGAATACGGCCTGTGTTCTGTGTCTCTCGATAACAAGCTGTATTTGGTGGGTGGACAGACGACTGTTGCAGACTGCTTCGACACCGAGAGAGACAAATGGAGATCGATATCGGTGATGAAGGAGAGGAGGATGGAGTGTGGGGCTGTGGTAATAAACGGTTGTATTTACGTAACAGGGGGATACTCCTACTCAAAAGGAACTTACCTGCAGAGCATTGAGAAATACAACCCTGAACTGGACTCTTGGGAGATTGTAGGGACTCTTCCCAGCCCAGCCAGATCACATGGATGTGTTTGTGTTTACAGTGTTTAATGTCAAGACTTCATTACAAAATGTTTGTTGTCATTTTGTGCCAAATGGATCAAATGAATAACTGTATTCTGTCAAACTGTGCAAGTGTCAGGTACACTATCACACCAAGATTTGTCAAGTTAACCCATGTTTTGCACTGGATAATTGCCTTTAGACAGCTACACATTTGCCTGTAAATATAATGAAGGACAAGTAACTCAGGGGCCTCACGGTTAGTGTTTTAGTTTACTATATGAGTATTTTGGTTTTAAAAGACTGAAAGGAAATACTGGGGAGGAAAAAGACCATATTTGTGTAAGGTTAAAATCCACATTAAAAAACATTGAATCCAGTTTAGACCAATGATGCACTAGTTAGTACACAGCAAAGCATCATTTTTAGTAGAGCTGTACCAGCAGGCTGCTACTTGATTAAACAAATCAATACACATGTGAATGGAATTTCTGTCCAAATCAGTTCCATAAAAGGTATTAAATTGGTCTTAATAACTATTTGAGTTTCGTCACATCTTATTTACACAGTGACAAAGATTACATTTTGGCTCTGCTCTTAAAGTTTTGATTTATTTAAGGTGTATTTAAGGTCTGTTAAACATTTATGGTATAAAGTATTGCGGGATTTAGAGTTCATTTTATAAGGCAAATGATTTATAGACTGTAGCTCCTTTCAACAGTGAGGCATCTCAAGGTGCATCACTTTTTACAAATCATTACAAATGATCGTAAAGGCAGCAGCTCATCGTCTAGATATCAGTGGGCTGACATGGGAGGAGGTGAGGAATGATCTCAGTGTTCAAGCAAGCCAGGATCAATCAAGGGTTGGATAGTACTAATAATGGTCCTCCTGCTACGATGGAATGCTAGAAGTTTGTTGGCCGGCGAACAGGAATTTGAAAAATTATGTAGATGACTTATCCAGTAAACTAGATGTTATTTGTTTACAAGAAACATGGTTGAGACCAAATTTGGATTTCAGAGCAGTCGCATATGTTTCTGTTAGGTTTGATAGAGGGGACAGAATAGAGGGAGGATGTGCAACATTTATTAGAGAAGATATTTCATTTAGAGAGGTGAGTATAGGAAATCTAATAGTGCTTCCGAGATATATGAACTCTCCTGTTGTGGGTAATTTTGTTTGATCTACTTGTATTGTGGGAGATTTTGTGTGTTCAAGGTCATCTCCTCTGATTTCTTCAAGCTAATTTTCAGTCTTATTTGTTGTGCAAAGATGTTGAGATGGGATGTTTTTTCTTGCACATGGTGGTGGGTATGGGAGATCAGTGGAAACAGCAACCTTGTACAAACAGTAAAATGTATGATTTACTTTAAAAGAAATGAAGAGGGCAATAGTAAGATCTGGACTAACATCTCCAAGGAAGGATGAAATATCCTATTTAATATTAAAACATTTAGGTGTTTTAGCATCTATGAAACTGCGAGGGTTTTATAATAAAGTATTGGAAGTGGGACGATTACTGACTTGTTGGAAAGAGGCAGTGATTATTCCTCAGGAAACCAGGGAAGGACCCATCAAGTCCAATGAACTATAGGCCAATAGCACTGACGTCACATATAGGAAAGATAATGGAAATAATGATTACAGAAAGATTAGCATTTAATATGGAAAGCAGAGGAATCAGAGTGAATTTATCAGGGGTAGAGGAACCTTGGACCCTGTTATGTGTCTGGAAACAGATTAAGAAAGCACACCTTCATAAAGAATCTTTAATAGCACTTTTCTTTGATGTAGAAAAGGCACATGATGTGATTTGGATGGAAGGATTAATGATCAAATTAAATATAGGAATAGCAGATAGAACATGTAATTGGATTAAAGACTTTTTATTCGATTTACTTATTTGATAGATTTATTCATGTCGGAACTGGCAGAGCCTTATCAGGAAGATATATGGTAGATAATGGTACTCCTCAGGGCAGTGGCATTAGCCCAGTACTCTTTTCTATTATGATAAATGATGTTTTTTCTCAAGTTCAGGGCAATATTGGATGGTCATTGTTTGCTGATGACTGAGCCTTGCGGAAAAGGGGAAAGAATATTAATCATATGCATATCATATTAAAGGAAAAAATACAAGAAGCAATTGACGTGGTTGAAAAATTGTCATATTTGTAGGGATTCAAGTTTTCTGTTGAAAAAAAAAACATCAATGCTCACTAGAAAGAGAGGTGTTGATACACAGATTAAGATATATTGTCAAAGGATAGAACAAGGATAGAACAAGTGAAAGATTTTTGGGTATGTGGTTTGATGCAAAGTTAACATGGAATGAACATATTCATTAGATGAACTCCGGGTGTAAAAAGATATTAAATGTGATAAGATGTTTAACAGTGTCTGAATGGGGAGCGAGCAGATCTGCAATACAAATAAATAAATTAATGTAGCACTAATTAGATCAGGGTATATTACCTTATAGTTCAGCAGCAAAAACCTCATTAAAGAAGTTGGAGGTAGTGCAAGCTCAAGCCACTTTGTTGTGGTGCTTTCAAAATGACTCCTGCATCTTGTGCATCTTAGACACAAACAGTTAATGATGAACTACCAGGCAAATCTTCAAGGGCGTTCTGATGATCAACATCCAACATCAAAGGTAGTTCTCCCATGTTGGGAGGGTGAAAGGGCTAAGCGGGAGTATTTTGAATGGAGCAGTGAGGAAATAGCTAGAGACAAGACATTAAGTCAGAAAATATATATCCCTACAGCATCATTACCAGTAACACCACCTGGTTGTTCCCCTCACTGTCAATTGATTGCTATATTTTGGAAGAAATGCAGGTTCGTAAAGGTTTTGAAAAGCAGCCCAGAACGGACAAACCAAACACTGGCTATAAAAAGGGCCTTTCGCGTTTTTCACGTGTTTGGCGGCCACCGTAGGTTCCCCTACACCCTTGGATGGGGAGGAAGAGGGCGAGGGGAGCATACATCCATGGAGGGGAGGGGTATTCAGTTGGTTGTAATCTGCAAACTCACCGCTAGATGTCACTATATCCCACACACTGGTCCTTTAAGGGGATAGATAACTCAGGTTCACACTCTAACGTTGTGGGTGGCGGTAATGCACCTTAACGCTGGTTGCCATCCGCTATAAAACGGGAAAGGAAGAAGAAGAAGCAGAACAAGTCTCCTGGTCGTGACTAAATCATGGATGTATAAAGAAATCCTGGTCCACTGTGAGCTCCGTAGAAAATTACTTAAGAGTAACAGGAACAAGAGAGAGAATATAGTTGTTTTTTTCTCCCTACTTATCTACTGTTCCACACTCCAGTCCAGTAGGTGGCAGTAATGCGCTTAAAAGCTATTTTGCCAACCGCCATTAAAACCCCAGAAGAAGAAGAAATCATCGCACTCTTCTACGCATGCGTAGGACGCATGGTAGCACGCAGCTCTACAACGTGTTGAGAAGTGAGGACTTAAGTCTGAAGGGTTTGAACGGTTATAATTGCTGCTGGCGGTGATTCAGCGTATCGTAAGTATAAGTTTTAAAGGCGGTGTAAAACGTCCTTTTGTGGTTTCTCATATATTCCCCGGTAAATGTTTCTGTAGGTTTATAAAACAACATCCTCATTTAGTTTGTTTGAACGACACGCTGCTGCTGCCAGAATGGAGTTAAGTTACGCAGAGTGTAAATGAATAATCAAACATATAAAAAAAAGTAATTTATAGCTAATTAAATATCACCCTGAATAAACCTTGTGCTGTTGGCGTGACTAGACAGAAAAAGCAGGGTGACTTGCTCTTTTAGTGGGCGAACACAGCGTGGCCGGTTGCTAGCAGTTTAGCTCTCATGCTAGCTGCAGCATGACATCAGGATGCGTGAGAACTGTCCACTGTTCATACACGGATGTGCTGTTTCTTATATTTTATGTGCTCTTATTGGTCTTAATAGAGGTTATTTACTGGCCAAAGCCGCTCAAAGTTGTTGTTGTTATTATTCTAAATGATTATTTAACTGCAAATAATTGTTAATTGATTCACTACAGAATGATACACACAGCTCTCCTCAAACAAGAGCTACGTCCCTGCTGTGGGAAAGGAAAGGTTTAAAAACTCTTTTCAGATTGCTGAAAGTGTTTGTGCATTCGAATCTCAGCAAATCATAAAATAAAAAAACCCCTCCTGTTATCTGGCCTTGTAGATATTTTAAAATATCCACAGTTGAGTCTTCTCTTCAGTACTATGGAAGTTAATTGAGTTGCTGTGCTCCCAGTCTTGGAAAAATTACATCTGAACAAATCACAGCAAAGGCTTTTTCCATGAACAGTGTCTAGGTTACACAGAATAATCCAGAGACACAAGTATGGACAGTTGACCATTTGACACCAGACCATTTTGAAAACCTTCAATAAATAGCTTTGGATGCCTGCCAGGATCGGGGCAGTGCTCAAACACACATCCTGAAGATGAACAATTGTTAGAATAAACTAGTATGGATAATTCTATTTTTATTATGTGTAGACATTTATAAGGGAGTCAACTAATGATTATTCTCAGTGATTAATCTATAAATTATTTGTTCAATTAATTGTACAGTTTCGAAAATGGTGAAAAATTGCTCAAATTTTTCTAGTCGCAACATTTTAAAACCCTGGAACCAAAGTTTGGCATTTTTGCTTAATACATAATTTCAACTTTTACTGGATCTTTTCTGTACTTAGACTAATTGTTTAATTGACTAATAATTCCAGTGTTTACATATACATAAATGTGTCATATCAATCAAAGAGTAAGGTTTTATTTTTTTTATTGAGAACATTTTTTTAATTGTATGTTTACTGTGTCATTCACAGAACAGTCATGGCAGAAAATAAAGAAGAGATGTCTCCAATTGAGATGAAAGTGGCACGACAATTAGAGGTAATTCATATTTTTGAATTTTTATTTATGTTTTGCACCTGACAGTTATTTTCAGCACCAACAGTGTTTCTGCTTCTTGCCTTTAGTACTACTTTGGGGACCACAATCTTCCAAGAGACAAGTTTCTCAAAGAACAACTGCAACTTGATGATGGTTGGGTGCCTTTGGAGACGATGCTTAAATTCAACAGGTATGTTACACTCCACTCTATCGCATGCTCTGTTTAACTGCTGTTAACCAAGAACCACTCATGTTTTATCCATATCTGCTTTCATTTATGAATTTATTGGTACCTGTCCCCTACATTTACCTTGTACAATTTAGAGATTTTTAAAACAACAGTGATCTGGGAGGAAATTAGGAGGTGCTATAACAAATTCTGGCAGTATTTCTCTTAACACATTTCCTAAAAATATATTTTTATTCAAATTTTACAGAGGTTGCAGGATATACCCAAGAACAATAGCACCCCCCAACCTTCTGACAACAGAAGAGAGGATGACAATAGTAATAACAAAAATGAAAATAAATACAAAATAATAAATAAATCATAAAAATCACATGTTGGGGATCTTTTAACACATTTTTTTGAATTTTCATTTTCATTTTGATAGAGAATATAACATTTTTTGAAAAGCTTGGAGTTCATTTTTTCACTGACGTTAGGCATCCCATGCAACACAAAACCAAGTAATGTCAGGGTCAGTCCATCAACCCTCATTAAACCCTCCCATTGCTTTCTCTGCTGTGCTGGACTGTCTGCTCAGTTGACTCATCAGCAGAAATCCAGTTATTCCAACGGCGCACAAAAGAAATATAGCTGCAGTGAATAAGATTATCTGACAATTTCTATTTCGTTGCCTGTGTCGTCCTGTATTTTACCATCATCTACTGGTTGTAGTTGTCTTATGCATGTTGAGACATACATGTGAAGGAGTCCGATGTGACTTAAGTTCAGCGAATAACAGGGGTTAGCTCTATCTGTGCCTGTAGGTAATGTTAGTGTTTACTTGCAATCACACTGCTGTCACTGTATTGTTAAGGTGGTTTTCTGCTGTTCTCACCACACCTTCAGTGTTTTAGATCAGGCCATTAAATAGTGGTCAACAAAATGTGTCCTGGATTGCATTGCACCTTTTTTTTTAGGTTTTTTTTTTGATGAACAGTTGATGGGGACATGCCTGCTTCAATATCACTGACTGGTGTGTCACCAGCACTGAATAACTGAATCAGATTCTGAATCTTAGTAATAATCAATATTAGTATGGCAAAAATCAACTAAAAGCAATGTCCACCAAAGCCTGCGAGCAGTGATGTGGGAAATGGTTTCATTTGGGTGCAGAGAGGAGAAGAAAAGGAGGAATTGTTTGACTGAGCAAGAAACAATTAGTTTTGGACCCATTGTAGGATTCATGACAAGATCGGTGCATGTCCTCACCCTGTCCCTCAGGATTTGACACCAGTCAGATCTCATTACCAAGTAAAATTTAGCTGGATTGAAGAGCTACTGCAGGGCATTTAGACCCTTCTATTGACAACTCAGCAAAATCCAAGTGGACAAAGTCTGCATATTCGAATTTTGTCGTAGACAGAAGTCGGTGTGAGTCAGCACTCTGTTTTCTCATCAATCCTAATTGCTTGAAAGAGCCGTGCAGCAGTAACTCAGTTGCTTGTGTGATTTAGATTTTATTTATATTTTATTTTACGATTCATTTTGCAGGTATCAAGCAAATTCTAGCTATGAGTGATTGTGGCAATTCAGACATTAAAAGGAAGAGATTAGATCATATGCAAATGTCCCCAGTTATGTACGGTGTCACTGCAGTGAGATGAAGAATAAACATTCATGTTTGGTATTTACACACTCGTACACCAGGACTGTTTGAATTTTTTCTTCCTTCCTCTTCAGAGCATCTGTTGACACATTTTTGTTCTGTTCCCAGACTGAAGTCTTTAACTACAGACACCACCATCATCATCGCAGCCCTCCAGAAATCAAAGAGCGGCCTCTTGGAAATCAGCGAAGACAAGACTAAAATCAGGAGGTCTCTAAACAAACCTTTACCCGAACTGAATGATGAATACAAAGATGCCCTAAAACACAAATCTGTGTACATTGTAAGTTTTTAAAGTGCATACACACCAATTTATAATTTTGATTTTAAATTGTCTTTATGGTTACACAATGTCACTTATGTTTCCATTATATCAAACTATAGAAAAAGGTTTATTTTATTCCCCCTGCAGTTGTTTTCCAAGCATAGATCTACATGTCATGACACTTTGTATGTGCTTTAAATTTACAAACATTTACATAAAATTTCCATTCTTAGACTACAAGCCCTTCCTAGCTCATCTTATACATACTGTAATTTCACTCGGGTATACTGCTGTTATTTTTAAACACAGGGATAATAATTTGTCCTCTTTTCTCATCTAGAAAGGTTTTCCTCTCGAAACTTCCCTTGATGAGATTCAGGAGTGGTTGAACGGGAAAGGCACAATAGAAAACATTCAGATGAGGAGAAACCTGCAAAGGCAGTTCAAGGTAAATTTAGTGTATTTGGTTACAATTCCAGTCATAGGATTTTACTCCTAATTTGGGGGGATTCACTATTATTTCTTAAATTTCTTTCTTTACAGGGGTCAGTGTTTATCTGTTTTGACACAGAAGAATCATCCAAGCAGTTCTTAGAACGTTCAGACATAAAATCATTCAAGGACAACGAAATGCTCGTGTTATCAAGGTATGTTGAACTGTTTCTTTTATTTACAGTGGATAAATGGTGTGTTTTTTAATTTAGAAATAAAGTCAGCACAAGATTTGAAGGGAACAAATGTGATTGTGAAATACTTAAATCTAAAATTATAGTGCAGAATTATGCAATGTAACAGAATTGGGGTTGGAGAAATTAAATGTAGCATGTACAGAGTCTCTCTCTTCTAGACTCAGCCTTTAAGCCGATTAAGCTATTTCCACTAGATTTGTTGACTTTTTTTTAACCTCTCAGGAAGCTTCCTATCAATCTATGAAACTAGTGTGGACACAGTGTTTTTTGTCATTTATTGTGGGATAATTGGTGTTTTCCAACAATATGACCATACAAATCAACACACAGAGAAGGGGATGATGTTAGGAGTGGTTTGATAATTCTTTATGGGTGATCTAGTTTTGGAAACTTGTTACTGTTGGAGTACATTTTAACTAATATGGATTCAAGCTGACCACAGCCGCTGTTCTCTGTTAACTACTTTTGCAATGGCCTTCAGTCGCAAGACTTTTCATATTATTCAAAGTCTTTGGGTCACACATATTTGAGATGTAATCAAAGAAATTTCAAAACTGGACAACCACAATGTATGCTAGAAGTTGTTGCAACATGTGGCCTGATAAGGTTCCTATCTTTTCTTGCACAGGCTTTGTTCAGGGTTTTATTTTTGCGGTACTTTCTGACATTAAGCAAATAGATGAACTGTGTTAAAATGTGCCTTAATATTCCAAGTTCAGGTTTACCTACAGAGTGAAACTTTTCATCCAGATAATCAACATGTGTAATTTGTCCCCAGCTGGCCAAACTTGTAAATATCACTGTATCTAATAATCATGTTGTTACTGTTCTACTTTCAGAGAAGACTACCATGCAAAGAAAGCAGAAGAGAGAAAACAGTTCAAAGCAGAGACAAAAGCAAAAGCTAGACAGTGAGTACAAAAACAATAATATTGTGTCCCTAAAAATGTACCATACATTTTGTTTCAAATTACTGACCCTACGCCTCCCAAAAAATGTCATCCAGGGACAAAGAACAGCAGCAGAAACATGCAGAAGACAAAGAAATGGTAAGATCCCCCAAAACTGTTACAAGCTCAAGTTCTCTCACCGGGATGAACTCTTACATACAGAATACGGTCACGCTAATGATGATTCATTTGTGTTGCAGGGTCTGCTTCTGGATGAAAAGACAGGTTGCTTATTGAAGTTTTCAGGAGAGCTTGAAGATGTTTCACGAGAGGACTTTCACGTATTGTTCTCTGGGCATGGAAAGATCAAGTGGGTCGATTTTACAAGAGGAGCCAAAGAGGTAACTAAACTCTCTCCCGCTCAAGGTCTCCTACTCACAGATGAAGAAACGTCATCTGGTTAAACATATGTGTTTTTATTCCCAACAAGGGCACCCTCCTTTTTGACGGAAATGCAAAAGAGGCATTCGATAAGGCCAAAGAGGCAAGCGGAGGGGAACTGAAAATCAAGGACAACAGTGTTACATGGCAGGTGCTTGAGGGAGATGAGGAGAAAGAGGTACTGAAGAAGATCATCGAAGCTCAACAAGAATCTTACAACCGATCCAAAGGCAGAGGTAAAAATTGTTTTCAAACTATCTGCTGATCTAAAATGATTTGTAAATCATTAATAGCCCATTTTATATCATCAATGTTTTATTTTTATCTTGTCTGACTTAAAAGGAAGAGGAAGATCAGGTGGCAGAGGAAGAGGAGGCAGAAGGGGAAGAGGTGGCAGAGATCAAGGCAGAACTCAATACCAAGGCAAAAAGACGAAATTTGATAGTGATGATGATGACGATGGTAAGTTCAACATCTTTTCAGAGAGCTTCAATATTTGGTTGGATAGCAAAATATAAACAGTTAATCATGTTGCATCTACTTTGTGTTTTTTTTTTTTTTTTCCTCCAGCACCTGCAGCCCCAAAGAGAGAGCTAGAAGACGCTGACGGTCCCGCAGCAAAGGTTGCCAAAACTGAAAATGGATCTTAGTAATAAGGTCACACCCAGAATTTTTTCCTTTGTGAAAACATTTATTATAAACAGTGAAAATGCAGAGGCAACTTAAATCCATTCCAGTGAAAGCTTCAGGGTTTGGAGAACCGTAGGAAGTCCACCTGGATGTCAACCTAGAGAACAATTTGCAAAGCTTGGCATCAGTTTTCAGCCTTTTAAGTCCTTGTATGTCGTGCCTCTCACATGTGTACCTATGTTTTTCTTCTTACATTTGTTTTGATTTTATCATATATAACATTGAATCAAATCTGTTCTTTGACAGTAATTTAATTTGGTCAGAACATTTTTAGTTGGTTTTGTAAGACCTGTGTGAAATCTGGAGTCTGTGTGCCATTGTTATTTTTTTCATGTAGATTTCCTACATTGAGTGAAAACATTCGCTTTGCTATTTTTTTTAAGTTCGCATATGTGAATAGCAAATAAAACGTTTCTAAAAATTATTCGGCAACAGTTTGAATGTGTTGTGAATTACAGCATGAGATATCTGCCTCAGACTGGTGGGATATGATATGTGAGCTTACCGATTTCTTCTTATGGAACTTGTAAGATGCGGGCAAGTCATATCTTAGTTCTGTAAAGAAAGTGATCACTTTGAATATTTTATTTGTAGAGAATATGAATATATTACTGTATTTTCTTACCTGCTATTACTTCCATCTTTACTCCCCAGTCATTAGCCTTCTTTTGTATGTGCTGTAATTACAGAAGGAATTAA
The DNA here is from genome assembly GCF_963924715.1 of Thunnus thynnus. Taxonomy (NCBI): domain Eukaryota; kingdom Metazoa; phylum Chordata; class Actinopteri; order Scombriformes; family Scombridae; genus Thunnus; species Thunnus thynnus. Next base: position 18,377,232 of record NC_089527.1, read on the forward strand.
ACGTCAAAGAATTAAAGCATTACTCAATCACTGTTCAAGCAAAACTGGTCAGATTTCTGTTCTTCTACTACTGGAGATGAAGACTTGAATCAAAGGACCACTGTGTAAGATTTAGTAGCATCTAGCGGAACAGACTTGGCAGAAATGGAACATAATCTTCATAAGTATGTTTTAATTAATGTGTAATCCCATGAAATAAGAATTGTGTTTTTGTTACATGAGAACGAGTCCTTTATATCTACATGGGTCCCCTTCCACAGAGCCCGCCATGTTTCTACAGTAGCTCAGAGCAGACAAACCAAACACTGGCTCTAGAGAGGGCCTTTTGCAAGTTTTGCAGCCACATGTAGGTTCCCCTACACACTTGGTAGGGGAGGGATATTCAGTTGGTTGTAATCTGCAACCTCACCACTAGATGCCACTAAATCCTACATACTGGTCCTTAAAAGGTACTCTGGAGTTTTTGACCTATTAGCACATTGGAGGGTTTTTTAAGTCTGTCGTTGTTTGGTTTCAAGAACACACATGCATGCTGGTGACCTGACAATGGATTCACACTTCCATTGATCTACAGGTGGCTGTAATGTACCAACAAAGGCAGAGAAGAAGACAAAGCTAGTAAACATAGATGGTAACAATGCTGGATTTTAAATAGTTGTGCTTTGCAAATGTTTTATGAGGAAGGAAATCCATCCACACTTTTGTTAGACCTCAAGGATACACTTAAAATACTGTAAATATAACTTTTTTTTTTTTTTTTTTTACAAGAACACTCCACAGGTCACCTTTAGTCATAAAAATGAGCACTTGAAATGTGACTTGGACTTGACTGCTGTGAGACTTGAAAGCAAAAAAGACTCCAAGTCTGAAGTTTTTACCCTTTCATTGAAAAACATGGTCTCATCTATGTCAAATTACTATTTTTACTAAAAGCTAACAGCATTGAACAGAGAATGTCATTGTAATGGTCTGTATTCACAGACTTACAATTGACTACCAGTTTCTTTATGAAAACTTGTGATCTGACTTGGACTTACCCCAAAACCTGTCTAATACCAAAGTGCTATAAATGCTATCGTATGTATACTGAACTTACCTCTCGTGTTGATGTTTTATGAAGTGAATATACTGCTGTGTTTGCCATTGTTAAGGCGGCTCTCAGGAACTTCATGTCCATGCCTTGTAAAAAATAAAAATAAAATAAAAGAAATGAAACTACATGTTATACAACAGGGCTACGCTTTAGAGTTAAAGGGGTTTTCCACTGAGTTTACACATGAAGATCAGTTTACTCATCTCAAGGAACTATACAGCCTGTAAAAACAGAAGTATAACGTCTTCTTTCTAATGCTGCCTTAAACACTGTTAATGTCAACATCCAACTCATAATTACGACAGGGAAACTCAAATTTTTCTGAAAGATCTGACTATCCAACTTGGCCTTTAGCACCTGAAAAAGCAAACAAATATGAATGCCTCACATCAGCCAAAGTCCATCGTTTAAGGCAAATAAACCCAAACTTAATGGATGTAGAGTGACATGCACAGTATTTTCAACCCTTAAACAACCAACTCTGCAATCTGAGCTTAGGAGGGCTGTGAGATGCAAATGAAAGCTCTGGAAAAAACTGATAAATCGAGCTTGAGATTGTTTTTTTGGTCAAACTTTTCTAAACATAAGAATCTTCTCCATCTCTTCTATCCATCCCATGAATGTGGCATTAAGTTTGAAAAAATAACCCCTGATGATGCCATCAGAGTGATTGTGCTTAGGTTTTTTACATCGTAGCTTTCCTCATATTAAGGGAGTGTGGAGTTTTAAAGATTTACCATTTACCAGTCAGATAGTCTACTGAATGATGCTATTGAGTAGCATTATGGGAAATGTAGGCTCCACTGTTTTTGCTCTTGACACAATAGCGACACTGCTGCATTGATTTTGACCTTTCTTTTTTAAAATCAGTCTTTAGGAAGTCCCTCAGCTTTATAGAAACATAATACTAAACCACCCGAGCCCTTTAAACTGTGTGCTCACCTTGGTTGTGTTTCGTCCCAAATGGTGGATTCATGATGACTGTGTCAAACCTCTTGGCATAAGCCTCTGCCTCCAGAGCACACAGGTCACACTGGACCAGATCGACGTTAGAAATCTCAAATTCCTCTGCATTTCTTCTGAATATGTCCAGTGCATCGTCGTCAATGTCAAAGCCAATGCACAGACTGAAGAAAAGAGAGCAGAGAGTAATGAATGAAGCTTAGCATGTGTTAAAGGGCGGGTTCACAATTTAGTCTATGCTAAAACAATAGTCAGGTGCCCAAATGAAGACTGAAACAGGTTTTTCTTGTCATTATCATTCCTCCTGTTCGTACTGACCATTAGAGGATCTCTTCATAATGATTGGGGGGGGTGGAGTAGTCCTCCTTCTGTGGAAAAATGTATTTAAAAGTTTATCTGAAGCTTCAGTTGTCCAAATTATTCAAATCAAGTAGATATCTTTCAGTCTTTTTAGTGCCAAAGTTCCTCTTTTTGTTACTATACTTTTACAGCAGCTAAACAGAGGAACACAAAGAGGGAATTTAATGCTACAAAGACTGTAAATGTGGTAGATATCCACTTGATCTGACTAACTCAGACTGCTGAAGCCTCATATAAGCTTCAGATAAACTTTTAAATGCATTTTTGCACACAATGACTGTGTGGACACACTGTGGATTTTGGCCCCCATCACTTACATTGAAAGCACTTTTGATGGGGATCTTTTCATAGTCAGTATGAACAGAAGGAATGATTACAACGAGGAAAACCTCTTTCATTGTTCATATGGACATCTGATTGTTATTTTAAGACAGACTTGAGAAAATTGTGATCCTATCCTTCAACATGACAACATCTTAAGAAGGACGGTTTGATGGTCTCACCCTGCATCAAGCATCGCCGCCCCGATGCTGAGGACCCCGCAGCCGCATCCCAGATCCGCCACTAGTTTCCCCTCAATGTCATCAAACGTGTTGTGTATTGTGTACAACATGCATGCTGTGGAAACATCAACAAGTTAAAAAGAGAAATGTGCGCTATTAACAAACAAAAGCTCACATGTTGTCGCCTCACCAGCGATATGAGGACTGGTTGGATATTGCTCAAGAAGGATTTTTGGCTCCTCAAAAGCGTCGACCTGCTGCAGGCAGCTCTCTAACTCTTTTAGTTTCATGTCTCAAACACGTGTGTCACCGGAACTGCGGTACAATGTGTTTTATTTATTTATTTACGGGTTATATTCAGGTTAAATCATTGTGAATCTGTAGTTTTCAGCATGGTTAAAGATGACTTCCGCAAGCGTGTGTACGTCAACCAAAACAATCCGACATTGACTCGGTACGTCATGATAGTGGTTCCTCCCTTGCACAACATTTATTTTTGATTTATGAACTTTATTTATATATTTTTTGCTGTTGATTTATTCATTTTATATATATTATTTGTTAGTGCAACATACCGAGAACAACTGCCACAAATACAGAGAAAATTAAGTAATGTATCAATTAAAAAGTGATAAATGTATAAGAGACTAATAATAAATGAAAAAGTAAGATAAAAGTTTCACAACGTGAAATTTAAGTGTATTATAAATGTGTGACAAAGGAGGGCTTCTTACATACATGTCTAAGGATCAAGTTTTTACTGCTAATAGAAGTATATCAGACATACAGATTTATTCAAAGGTCAATTAATTTTTAATGCCTCCTTCCCTGCACAGTATATTAGTTACAATGCCAGTTTATAATTCAACTTAAATGTAGAATTCCAAACAGTGGAAGAAAGTAACTAAGTAGTCCTAAATGTACATGAGAACTGTACAATTATGAAGTACTTTACTTGAGAATTTCTGTCATCTACTGTGTACTTCTTCCTATTTTACAGATTATCAATTTTAATACAAAACATATCCAACAACTAACATGTTAATGCAGTATAGTGTATATTCAGATAGGTTTGTTTTGTCTCTTTTGTCTATCTTTTTTTTTTTTTTTTTTTTTATTGAACAGTAAATTTACAAAAGCATGGCAAGTCAACCATGGTATTAAAAACCTGTCTGTAAACAAACTAAAAAAATACAAAAACTGTTAAAAAAATTAGAAAATACATAAAAAATATATAAATTGTAAATAATACAATTTAAATAAAACAATAAAGTAAAAAAAAAAACTCATTATAAAAAGCATTGAAAATGGGTGGGATTTCCATATATTGTCTCTTTTGTCTATCATCATCAGTCTGATGATGATGGGATGTTCCCAAATTAGTCTGTCAGTTGCCTAGAAACAAGCAAACAAAACACAACTTAGATACATGTGTATGAACTGAGCTGTTTAAACAAACTCGACTCATTTACTTAAATTACTTCAATAAAGCGTAATTGGACCAAAAACTTTTATATTTATTTTGTTTTTGTTTGTATATTCAGATATAGTAGAAATGTATTGTTTGATATGGACAGTCAGCTCTGAAAAGTCTGAAAACTTTTTGTTGAAGAATTTGGATTTGTGAATATAAAATTTTGTCAAAAATAATAAGCAAATTAATCAAATAGAACTGCGAGCAGAGATTCCTGTCATATTCACTGAATCCAAACAATACATTTTTCCAAAGTAATAAAAAGTGAGGGTAAATATGATCAGCAATAAAACTTCACAATTGTTTTGTATGCGGGCAAAGACCAAAATAAATGTACCAGCGTTTTGCTGACTTCCCCACAAAAGGTAGAACTTACATCAATGTCTATCTTGAGTTTCTGCAAATAATGATTAGTTGGATAAAACCTGTGAAGTACTTTAAAAGATATTTCTTTGACTTTGTTAGTCAGAAAAAAACTTGTGGCAATAGAAATGTCTCTAACAAAGGTGGACTAATATGATATGGCAGAAGGTGTACTTATGATATCTTGTTGAAAAGATTGATGGATTGCCTTATTTTTATTCTTAGTTTGTCATGAAAAACAAGTTTTCCCAACAGTTGTTTCAGTTGCATCTGTCAGTATAGGGTGATTTTAATTTCCCTTAAAACCTTTAAAAAGTGAAATAATACCAGAGGGGAAAGTATCAAAAACAATTGATAAATCCTTTGGAGAAACAGGGACTCCAAAGTCATGAATAAATTCAACATAATTATAGAGAAGATCATGTCGGTTGAATATTTTTTTGTACAAAATTCAATTACAAAGCTTTATGGCATATTTCAATTATACAAAACATACATCTGTGTTGGAACAGTGTGTTCTGATGTTCAGAGGACTCTTTAACTCTCCCTGGTGTACACATTCAAACAGCATGGGCATGGTACTAGCAAAGAAACTTATTCTCAAAGACTGGAAGACACCGACTCCTCCGTGCTTCAGGAACTGGTTGCATTAACTTGTTTAGGTTATTCACATGGAGAAACTGTGATTTAATAGTTTAAAATGTCAGCATAAATAGGAAGGATCTTAGGGTCCCTTTTTGCAATATCTGGACTCAGTTTGACCCAATTTGTATGTATATATAGATTGGGTTTTTTCTTTGTTTTGTTTTTTTACTCCTATTTTTGATGGGTTGTAATAAACAATCACATGTGGATGATATGTACTGTTACGAAGTTTTGTGTTCTTGATATGTGGTTAAGATGAATTTCTCTTTGTAACTTGTATCCCTCTCCCCAGGCGTGTATGTGTGTGTATGTTTAAATTGGGCTTTGGGCATTGATTTTTGTGTGGTTTATTTGTTGCTATTAAAAATGTGTCAAAAATAATAATACTCCAAAAAAAAGATTTATTTTTATACTATATATATATATATATATATGTAGTTCTAGATTTAAAAAAAACTGTGAGGAGTGAAGTTATTCTTGTAAATTTGTAGATTATCACGTTTGCATATTCTGTAGCCAATAACAACGAGCCTACCGAGAAAGTATCGCGAGAAAACTCGAGAACATGGAAGCAAGACAACAAAAATAAATTTGTGGTCAACAAGCCAGAGTGCATGATGGCGGCGTCGCTGCTGCTGCGCCGGGACAAGAAAGCCACTGCCGCCCACTTAAAGGCAGACTTAAACCGGACTGACAACACCTCTGGAGTCCGACAACTTCAGGAGCTGCTTGACGTCGTGTTAAATCCCGAGAAACCAGCGGCGGACACGGATGCTCTTGACTGGTGTAAATGTCTGATCGCAGGAGGCGACGGTTTCGAGGACTTCTGTAAAACCGTCCGCTCCTATGACAACGCGACACTGTGCGGTTTGGTATGGACGGCTAATTTCGTGGCGTATCGATGCCGGACCTGTGGCATCTCTCCGTGCATGTCACTCTGCGCTGAGTGCTTCAATAACGGAGACCACACGGGCCATGATTTCAACATGTTCCGGAGCCAGGCTGGCGGGGCCTGTGACTGTGGAGACGGTAATGTCATGCGAGAAACGGGGTAAGTCCGAGGCTAGCTGTGGGCTAAACGAGCTGGCTATGCTAACCGACGGGTTACAGCCAGTATCGTTTTCACTGGCCGTGGTGGGAAAGTGGGCGGATATTCTAGCTAAAAACATTTCCTCAGGTGCTTTTTGAGGTCAGTTTCCAGATTATTCTGCCTTAAATGTGCTCTCTCCTGTCATTTATCAATAGGATAGCCTCGACTTAGCAGCTAGCCATAACAAAAAATCTTATACCTGAGGCTATTTTCTATCTATATATTACCGATATATGACTGTTTATATGTGTGCTGGGGCTTAGATTATCATGATAATCTCTTTTACTGCAGTTAAAAGCTGCAGAAATCTTTGAAGTTAAATTATTTAGTTTCAACTGTGGTGTTTGAGTATCTGCCTCCTTTTTATGTGTCTCTGTATGTAACGTTACCGTATTTGTGTATATGAATTTGTATATTTATACATATGACCCAATTATTTCTGTTATTGATTGCAGACCGAAATAATTTTCAAAGATTGAATTACTGTTAATTGCTCTGGATTAAAGTGTAAAACGGTTTGTCACATCAATTCTCTGATAGCTTTTTTTCCTCTACAGAAACTGTAATACACATCCTTAGATTAGATTGAATTTTATATGAAAGAGTCAAAATCTATACACAAAGTATTGTCACAGGTTGATATTGTATAGCTGGGTAACACAAAGTTGGTCAGAGTATAACAGTGGCCTGCTCAATAGTTCATTTTTGTTTTGACAGTCAAATACAGTCTTATCGATATGAGCAAGAGAAGAGGTAGTTTCTGTGTTGCTATGAATCACGCTATACTTATGGGAAGAGAAAAAAAGCCTTCCAGCCCAACCCAATATTTAACTCTTGAGACATTGATATAATCACAAGTATTACATCTGTAGAAACGTTTTATTAAAATTAATTTAAATAGATGGTTACAGATATTCTACCCCAACTGCACTTACGTTCTGCTTTCTTTCACCTGTAAAAATAATTAAAACTGCCCAAGAATTGCAACAAAAGTTGATTTCATTTTCATTTGTTTATTCCAGTCCATATGTTTAACAGACCTAGAAGAAAACATTCACTGCATAATTTCTTATAATAACTTACTCAAGAAAAGTCTCTCTAAACACCGGAAAGGACAGGCTGAAGCCTAAGCTTATTACGCCTACCCATTTTAGCTTCATTAGAGAGAGAAAATGATGGTCTCTGTCAGAGGTCTGCAATATCAACATTTGTTTTTTTTTTTTTTCTTTCTTTCTTTCTTTCTGACAGGTTTTGCCGACGGCATCGGTTGAGAACAGGGGAGAATGTCCCTTCAATACCTCGAGACCTTCTCTTGATGTCTGAGATGGTTCTTCCTCGCTTCATCCTGTGTATCATACAGTATCTGAGGGATGGATACATTGAACCAGGTGAAAACACTCATGACTATAGTCTTCTCTTTACAAAGACATGTACATGTACATATACCTTGACCCACTGACCAACTCACACAAAAGCCACGACTACAAAAAATACTTTAAATGTGTCTGTGTCCTTCAGAACCCTAGCAAAAAAGTCTAAAACTCTCTCTTGACCTTCTTACATATGATGTGGATCTCTTGTTGCATATCTTATGAAAACATGGATCTGCTGTGCAAGCTGCATACCAGTTGTAAACAGCTGCTTGCATCAAATATTGCGTTCACGAAGTAGTTCATATCTCTTATCTCATTTTACCAGACACCTCAACTGAGAGAGATCTACAGAAAGTCCTGCAACAGCTGGAGCCTCAAATCTCCTTCCTGGAGGAGCTGACGAAGATGGGAGGGGCAATGAGGACTGTGTTGACAAAGATCTTGACCAATCAGCAAACATTCAAGGAGTTGAGCATGGGTAAATATCTACACTACTTATGTAAGAGTGTATTAATTGACAAGAATTTCTATGCCCCTGAGTTTTAATAGTTCCTTTGTTATTGGGCTGTGTTTAATATTTCTAGTCTGTTGGTGTTGCTATATGATTTCTTCTCACAAGGAAAAGTTTAAGTGAAAATTTCAAAATTTGAAGTAAAGCACAAACCAAACTGTTAAAAATGGGGGAAAAGAGATCTTATTGATCTGTACCTTCATCCAGGCCATGCATTTTGTTGCTGAATACCTGATCCAGGTGTTTTCTAACTTTTTATGAATTGCTGCACATTTACCTTTTTGATAAAGGTTTTTGCTCATCTTGAGATTTTAACAATATAGTAATTGTTGTTGCAATTTCTGTTTTGCTCCACTGCTGCAGGCCAAGAGGAGAATTTGTATGCTAAAAAGAACTATGAGAAGTATTTGTCGGCGTTGAAGAATTCAGGTCTGGTTTCTGTGGAGGATAAAACCCAAGGTGCCGCTGCTGATGTCACTGTTGGTGCTGAAGGAGGTGCAGGAGCAATGGTCCTATTGGGTAAGATAATCTTTGTGAAATTCTTGATAGTCTGCATGCTTTTTTTTTAAGGGGTGTGAGCCCTGCAGGTGCCTGAAACCTTTCCTTTTTCAACAAGCAAACATCCTATTGTGCTAAATTATAGATCAAAAAACGATCAAATGATTGGGACTGTTACTCCTTAGCACCACGTTCTTTTGAACTGGGCGTAACCAATTTCCCTTCCACTTTTTACACACTGTATACTTGACCTGCCTCCATCATAGGTATTCAAGAGAATGTTGATGACATAAAGATGATTATAGAACAGCACAAACCACAGAAATCTAACTTTACATACATGATTTAAAAGGAGTTACAACTCACTTTGTGGCCAATGCTGAATATGGCTTAGAAAACAAATTGGCAGCAATTTTGCAAACTGATATCTTGGTAACCTTTGTATTTGTATTTGCCCATTGATTCTGCTGATGTCTACTTATGAATAAATGTTTCTCTCAATTTTCATAGGAACCACTGCTCCAGGGAGCCCAGATGAGTCCAGTAAAGAGGTACACATCAACATCACATGTAGAATAACCAGATATAACCAATTTAGAATTTAAGTTTAGTTTAGTGTTCATTAACCTGTTATTTTAGATAAATATTTTTGTCTAATAAATATAGTGACCAAAGTCCCTTGGATTCAAAAATAAATTGTCCAAATTTTTTTTTTCTTTTACCAATCAGCATTTCAGGTGGTTTATTTTAATGTGACTCAAACTGATCCATGGTTGTTACTGTTTGTACTTTGTGCAGATGTGTTAAAATTAATGGTGTTGGATTTTATTTTCTTCCCAGGAGGACCAAGACGCAGGGCAGTCTGTTGGACAGAGAAAGAGGGTTAAGTTGAGTAGCAGTACGAAAGGTAAACGCAAAGTAAATGTAATGCACTAATATACTTTATGTTAGAGGAACCGCCCTCCTTATTATGTACCTTTTCTGCCCTCAGACCCGTGTATTATTGAGTCTCTGAAGCATAAATGCTTTTTGGAGGAGCTGCTGTTTTGGACAATAAAATATGAGTTTCCTCAGAAGATGGTCACCTTCTTACTCAACATGTTGCCAGATCAGGATTACAAGGTATTTTCTTTTCCATGTTTACATTTGTCTGCAAAAATGCAACAATCTAGCATAACTTTTAGTTGTGTGCCTAGTCTGTTATTTATATGTTTGTGATACAGTTCCTTTGCATTCCTCTGTCATGCCATAGACTCAATTAGCTGAAATGTTATATGTATAAAGTTTTTAAAGCAAATTGAATCCTCCTTAAAAGGAAGCAACATAACATTAAGTCTTAATTATTTTTGACTTCCTTTCTGACAGATCACCTTTACAAAAACATTTGTTCAGCATTATGCATTCATCATGAAAACGCTGATGAAAAGCCACGAGTCGGATACAATGTCCAACCGCATTGTACATATTAGTGTGCAACTGTTCAGCAACGAGGAGCTGGCTCGACACGTGACAGAGGAGTGTCAGCTCCTGGACATCATGGTCACAGTCCTCCTCTACATGATGGAGAGTTGCCTTATTAAAAGTGAACTTCAGGGTAAGTGAATGTGTTGGATTACGATTCATTTTGATTAGTAGTAAACACACCTCATCATACTTAAAAATAGTTGGGTCATCACACCACCACATATGAAAGCAAGAGTTTTTTGTCTTTTGCTTTAAAAAAAAAAAAGATTTCTTATATTGGTGACTGATCATTATCTCCTTTGGCCTTATGCATTATTAAATTTTTGCTTTACCAGGCTGATTCTGTTTTAAAGATGGAAAGTAATGTCAGTGGTGTAATAACCCGCAGCTCACGTTGTAAAGACCTGATGCTATGAGCCGGGAAGCATGGACGAAATTATATCAGGAGGTTTTATGCCGCTGGATCACCATTAACTTTAAATTTGACTGCACTGTCTCATTTTTAGTAATACAAATATTTGAAACATGTTAAGATTTTGATAAATGCAGCTGTTAATTTTCTTTGTATTTTTAATCATTGTCAGTGCAGATGTTTCATCCCTTTGACCTTTCTCATTGTGCTGGTTTTGGGTGAAATAAGCTTCAATTTTTTATTTTTTGTTTTTTATCACTGACACTGACATAAACGCTCCATCAGTACGCAGGTGTTGCATTTTGTAATTGTTGCATTGGCCAATGTCTTTCTCCACATTTTTTTTAATTTGTTGCTTTTAAAGAACTAAATTAAACATGAGCCAAATGTCAATAACTTAATGCACGTTTGTCCCTATTTCTTGTTTTTTTCCCCCTTCTTTAGATGAAGAGAACAGCCGCCATGTTGTGGTGAACTGTAGTGAGGCTCTGTTGAAGAACAACACTTACTGGCCATTAGTTAGTGACTTTATTAACATCCTCTCACACCAAAGTGTTGCAAAAAAGTTCCTGGAAGACCATTCATTGTTGATGCTATGGATGAGCTTTGTGTCATTTTTCCAAGGTAAGTCATAGTAATTGATAAAGCGACTGCACTTATATGCTGCTTCTATTACCTGAGTAGGAAGAAGTGCTTCACAGTGCCTCCCATTCACGTACACATTCACACACTGATAGCAGTGGAGTTTGGAGTTCAGTATGCTGGCATTCAAAACCACTTGTGGCCCATACTTAAAATGCAGAAGTTAATATTGTATCTACAGAGTGACAGATACTTTTGGTGACCTAGCGTGTATCCACCTTTGTTAAATCAGACTAGAAGTTTTACAGACAAATAGTCATTAGATCCCATAGCATCCTCTGCTTGTACATATAACTCAACCTATTGTTATTTATCTGTTCTTGATTAATAAGGTTGTACTTGCTCACTTGTACCCCACCTATTCAATAATGGTAGCTCAGTGATTCGATAACACCACTAAACAGTTTAATGACGCTGTCATTTGTGATGGAAACTCCATGAAGTCAAACACAATAATTTATTTAAATGATTGCTCCTGCTTGTGCAGATTTCCAGTTAGACTTCATGTACCAAAGGCTGATCTCATCTATACTGTGGTAATAATATAATGCCTCATGAAAAAGTGAGTTATGGGGTGTACAAAATGAATCTTTGTCAGTGAATTAGAACTGAGGTTAGTGCTGCTCACTTGAGATGTGGACTCTACTCACAACCCTATAAATAACACTCACCCTTGCACAGTGGGCTTCAGTGTCCTCTTGCTGATGATATGTGCAGTGTCACTATTACGTTCTATGCATGTCTGCAGCACAACTCTTGCTTTAAATTCTCCTGTTTTTATAGAGATTAATCTGGCTTTTACCAAACAGATTTGGCAGATTTATAAATTTAGGGAATAATCTGCTAGTATGCTAACATTTATACAGCCATTTTTTATATTTGCATGAGAAAAATATATCTTTTGATTTGTTTATATGGGTGTTAAGAAGCCATGTAACATGTGTTCACTGTCTAACCTTTGAAATAATTTCCTGTTGTCATAGGTATGAACCTGAACAAGCGGGAGTTGAATGAACATGTGGAATTTGAGTCTCAGACATACTATGCAGCGTTTGCAGCAGAGCTTGAGGCCTGTGCACAACCCATGTGGGGTCTCTTAACACACTGCAAAGTCAAAGTAAGTCCTGTTTCTGTTCTCACACATCGCTCCTGTGTGCATCCTTAGTGATCTTGAAGGATTAATGGAATATGCAGTTCAAACATCCTGCACTACATGCACTTACTGTATAACCTCATATAAATTTTTAACATGTTAAATTGTCTGTGTGCAGGAGACACAGGAATATACTAAAACTGTGGTACGCTACTGTTTGGAGACCCTTCAGATCTGGTTTGATGCCATTGGCTTCATTGATGAGGTAAATTTAAAAGACAAATCACTGTATTTACAAGCAAAGTTTTTTCCTCCCCCGTTTCTCATGGCTCATATTTCTCCAACAGCCTGCTCCAAATCAAGTGACATTTCACCTGCCACTGCACCGCTACTATGCCATGTTCCTCAGTAAGGTATGCAAGAAGTCCCATCTCTTAAAACACAAACACACAAGAATACACTGCAGAGTCATATGTGATAAGCTAATTGTTTGGTTGAAAATTCTCAGGCTGTGAAGTGCCAAGGCTTGGACCTGGACAGCCTCCTGCCTGACCAAGAGATGCTGATGAAGATCATGGTGCATCCACTCCAAATTCAGGTATAGCATCAAAGGCCTGTAAGCAGATTTTAGGGTTTGTATTCATGTATGCATCTCCTCCAGGTCTGCAGCCACATGTTAATACTTTGTCTGGCTGTAGGCATGCCTGTCAGAGATCCATAGCAACATGTGGGTCAGAAATGGTCTGCAGATCAAGGGACAAGCCATGACCTACGTGCAGTCACACTTCTGCAACTCCATGATTGACCCAGACATCTATCTGCTCCAGGTTAGCATTGCTCACTGTCAATATCATATACTGTAGTTCCTTTTTTTGTCCCTATTCTGAATTCCTCATTCTCTATGTGTTTTGCAGGTTTGTGCATCAAGACTCGATCCGGACTACTTTATCTCAAGTGTTTTTGAGAGGTAAGCTCCAACTAATGCATGTGTATTCGTGTAATGTCTTACCACATAATGCATTTATAATTCAACACAGCTTAGTGGTATTGTATTTTACATATTATCTTCTCTCACACAGATTCAAAGTGGTTGACCTGTTGACCATGGCGTCTCAGCATCAGAATGCTGTGTTAGACTCTGAGCAGGAGAGACCAATGCTAGAAGGAGCACTGACCTTCCTGGTCATATTGACGAGCCTTCGCATTCATTTGGGTAAGTGGTACAACAGAGAATACACACAGTCTACAGGGAGTAAGAAAATAACAAAAACTTAGAATGCAAGAAAATAGCACTACAGTAAATTTCTGTTTCACAAAGCTCATAATGTATTTTCTGTCTAGCTGGAATCAGACCATACAATATTTTTGTCCTTCACGAAGGTCACCATGTTAGATTAGGCAATCATAGTGCCATAAATTCTTGCCGTGTCTTGGTTGGGAGACTGACGACACTACAAGTATGACCCCGACCAATCATCATTCAAGATGATTTCAATTATAACTGAAAAAGTATATAGTAATCAAGAAAACAGTGGTGACTGACGGTAGGTTTTATTGCCTGTATCAGCCTGTGGAGGAGGCGAGCCGCTGCTCTCCCTGCTGTCTAAAATGCTAAATGTGACTCTGCTCAACTAGACAGCCGCTGGACAGCTTTGACTTTCTCTGCCGGTGTCTACATATGTGCGCCAGAGAGCACTCTGCCATCCTGTTGGTCAACGTCAAGGAACATGTCGTGGACGATGTCAAACTAGGCAGGAATATACAAAAAATTCTGACATGCTAGACTTTTCATCAGGGTTTCGTGGGGTGTCCCAGCTGCCACATCACTTTTCTTCAATTATGCCACACTACATGCATATTCTTCGTTCTTTACGTTCATAATCAGGTCTGACAAAATCCTGTCAAAAACGGGCTGGATTCATGTAGTCTGATCCCGGCATAAGGTGTTGATACACCCAGTGGTTGCTGAAAAAACAGAGTCTGTCAATAAATATCCTATGTGTGTCTTGGAGTAATTGTTGGTGAGGGTGCACTCGTAGTCACCATTTCTCTTTTCTAGTGCAGTTTTCTAATGTTTGACAAATGGCTTCATGATTTTTGAGACTTTAACTTTGACACATTACATAATTTTCTGACTAATGAACCAGCAATTCAATTAATGGTAATTCTTGGAGATGGCCAAACTACAAAATTATATTCTTGGCAGATTTCTGGCTAATATGTTCTCTGTCTGCTGTGGTTTGTACTATTTTCAATCAGCCAAAGATGATTTAATAGAAAAAGAAACCTCAATCCATATAATTATGTTTCAGAAGACAGAGTGGACCGTGTCTTTTTGCTTCACGTCACTCTTGACTACTAACGAGCCAACTCATTAGTTTAAATTACTGAGAGCTGGTGGATAGTGGATGATGGTCAGAAACTTCCAGTTGAACTTTCAGGCACATCATATCATTGTTGTAAGCTTTGTCCTTCAGTTGGATATCAAAACATTTAGTTAAATTATCAGAGATGAGCAACCTTCTGTTTTTTGGTGTTACCATAAATGCAGCATGACTAAATGGGATCCAAATAGGTCACATTTTGTATTAACAATTAGCAAAATTTACTTTGAAATGAAAGAACCTTGAGAGAACATCAACAACAATTTAAGTTTAATAATGGTATGCCTAGAATTTCATTTATAGACAATAATAGCAATTTGATAAAAATCACGATCGCCTTATCGGTCAGAACATTTTCCTCAAGCCCCACTGAATGGAAATAAATGGAAAACAGTTCTTAAAGTCACATTTGTTCAGTCAGGAATTCTCTAGCCAATCTGTGGGATCATGGTTGATGTAACACTTTTTGATGGATCATTATTGACTATATAAAGCCTAAAGTGATTAGTGTGTAGCTAAAAAAAACCCTACACAAAGTACTTTGTTAATGCTGGAGATGAAGAGAGGTTGCCCTTCATCCCAAGCAGATCTACATGGACCCTCCTTTTTAATGTATGTAACACAAAACACTATAAAAAGTATTTATCATTAAAGAGAAGCTGTTGTGCACGGTTAATGACACTGATCCATCCTTTGTTAATAATCCATCTGCCAAACACAGCAAAACATAATTTCATAGGAACAGGCATCACAACTAGACCCATGTTTACATTGAATAAAAGACTCCTAATGGCAAATTGGTTGAAGACTGCAAACTACATCCTCAAAATTGCCGAATTGAATCAACACCTCTGATGATTATATGAGCCTCAGTGACTGTTTTTTAATCTTTTAATCTTTTCAGTTTGTCCTCACGTTCTACATCTCACTCTCATTTACAGGGATGACAGATGATGAGATCCTTCGGGCTGAGATGGTCTCCCAGTTGTGTATGAATGACCGTACACACAGTGCACTGTTAGACCTTGTATCCTTCAATACTCAACGAGTACTTTAAAAGAGCATCTAGTATCCAGTCCATCAGAATCAGAATCTGTTTACTGGCCAAGTAAGTAAGCATACAAAGAATGTGTCTTGGCATTTGCTACAGAATGGAATAATAATAGTTTTGAAATGAGATATAGAGCTTGAAATGAAATATTGACTGTACAAATGAAATATGGACTGTGCTACAGACAAAGAAATGAAGTATATGAAAGTGACAAGTGCAGGGATTAAACAAGGGATGTGAAATGTCCTGTTTGATAACAGAACAGTTCAGCTATTTAGTAGCAGCCTCTGGAAAGAAGACACTGTTCAGTGTCTGTCCATGAACATCTTCTTCCTTAAGATTTTTTTCTTAGATCCCTGAGAATCCCAACCCAAAGAGTGGCATCGTACCAGGGAGCTGTAGTTTTGAGGAGATGCTCTCTGCCGTGGCTGACTTCAAAGCACCAGTGTTTGAGCCAGGAGGCTCCATGCAGCAGGGCATGTACACACCGAAAGGTAGGACGATGATGCTGAAGTTGAATGCATGATTTACTAATGGACAACTGTAATAAGTAACCTGTTAAACATATGGAAATTACAGTGGGGGTTGTCACGGCATTGTTGAATGTTTAATTTGCATAAAACTGTACATGCATGGAAGTGAATAAGGAAGGTTTAAACCTAGAAACCAAAAGAACTTGATGCTTGTCAGGTGTTTGAGCCACAAGACTGAGACAGAATAATTTCTGAACTGAGAAAGATGAGACTTTGTGCCTTCATGTAGTCTGCAAGTACTAGAAAACATCCATGCTTTGACGAAAAGCTCTCAGCCACCACTGCAAAGACTTGGGGTTAGATTCTCAGGCTTTATCATGTGTTTAAAAAAAAAAAACACAATTAACTCTGTTTGATGGTGGAAATTCAGCAAGGATTCTTGTCCTTGATGCTGCACTAGTAGCTGAAAAAGTAACGTTTGTCTGCCTACCGCCCTCCACTGGCCAGTAGCAGCCTTAGCATTGACAAGGACTACAATGTGTAGGTAATTGGGCTTTCCAAACTGAGAAAAAGAATCACAAAAGTATTTAAAAAAAGACACATTGTGTCATTTAGTATCAAGCAAATCACTGGAGCTTATCCTTTAAAAATACATATTTTCCCAACATCAACAATGTTGTATTTGCTAATTCATGTCCTGTAACTCACAGCAAGCATTAAGTTTTGGGTTGATGATGTATGTTGCAGTTTGTGTATTTTCATGATGAGTCTAAAATATATAATAATATAATATATATAATAATGTAATTTAATACCCTTGTGTGTTCAACATTATGCAGAATGTTTATTGTAAAATAGTCATTAGTCTCATATAAGGTTTATAATATCGATTATGCGTGTCACATTTATGCTTAATGCCTAGTCTTGTT
Organism: Thunnus thynnus; assembly: GCF_963924715.1. Classification (NCBI taxonomy): domain Eukaryota; kingdom Metazoa; phylum Chordata; class Actinopteri; order Scombriformes; family Scombridae; genus Thunnus; species Thunnus thynnus. The sequence continues at coordinate 18,394,553 of NC_089527.1, forward strand.
ATAGATATCTTGCACAACTGGCTGAGAGAGAATACATTCTGTCTCCCTTAAGTCAGTATCTTTTTCAAATATATTGTATTTCACACTACTTACTTTGTTTTCTAATTTGTGAGTAGAAATGAAGAAAAATGCTGAGTATGAGGCTTGAATAGGCTGAAAGTCTCAAACCTTTGCTTTGTGTCATTAGTCCTCATCAGGCCACTTGGGGGCAGGCTTACACCACTTACACAGAGAAGATGAAAATAGGAGAAAATTGAATCAATGTCACTTTGTACCAGCTGTTACAAAGCAGATTTGTCCCTTTTCTCAACTAGCGGAGGTGTGGGAGAAGGAGTTTGACCCCATCATGGTTGTTCTGAGAACAGTCTATCGGCGTGACGTTCAGTCAGCAATGGACAGATACTCAGCATTGTAAGTTAACCACGTTGCCTTAATTTCCCCAAATAAACTGTTTTTTATATTATTTAGATTTTTAATGAACAGTGGTTTCCAATTTAAGTTTTGTACCCTAGGCAATTGTATGTTGTCCCTTTTTTTTTTTTTAATCTGCATTTTGTATGACAGTAGTACATTCTTTTTGTTGGGGTATTCATGTTCAGTCGTCCCCAACAAAGCCAACCTGCATCATGCTCTGTTCAGTGTAGTAAGGTCAGCTCTCTCACCTGCTCATGAGGGGACATGATAAGAAAGGTCAGGTCTGCTGGGTGCTAGAGTTGGTTTCAATTAGATAGCTGTCGAGGAAAATCAATATTTCAGGCTAAATTGTAATAGAATTGAGGAAATCTGTCTTGTTTGATTGTGGAACAGACGCCTCCTAAGACAAACATGTCAGCGGAGGTGAAGGGGATACCTTGGGGATAATTTTCTTTATGGTTATTGGAATGAGTGAAGATGCTAATTATACCTCAGTGAGTGCTTCTGTGTTTCAAATGGTTGTTGGGAAGATAACCTTTTTCTAATGGGATTTTAGGCCTTTTTTTGTGTAGCTGTAATTGAAAGTATGTATAGATAACAGATGGTTAGTCGTACTTCTCTTAGACACATATATATACCCTTTTTCTAGGCTGGTTTTTGATGTTCCAAACTATGTGAAACTAAGCCATATTTCTCCTTGAAACATATTGAAGCTGCCATTGCCACCTTCAGAGTCTGATACCAGACTTATGTTGCACATTCACAGTGTTTGAAAATGATGGATTGCCTGTCAGGCTGGCCCTGGTTTATATAACAATGATCCCATCATCACTAATAGAGCGAGGGACCCATGGGCTCTTCTGTTGCATAGACTAAAAGATTTTGCACAGTTTATTACTCTGGGCAATTTTCGGTATCACATCATCAAAATCTTATTTCCCTCATCATCTTGCTTAATGTGTAAATTCAACCTTCTGTTGCATATAATCTAACGTACACCATCACGGCTGTGGTGATTACTATGTGCTATGTGTTGCTGATTGTTCTTCTGATATGTCCTCTCTTGTGAATGATTATGTCACCTAGTTTAAAACAGTCTGGCATTCACACCGGCAACCCATGGCCACCTTACAAGGAGAGGACTCCTCTGCACCCGTGCTACAAAGGCCTAATCAAGCTGTTGCACTGCAAGACTCTGCACATTGTGATATTCACTCTCCTTTACAAGGTGAGCCCTTCAGCAGTTATTCACACAGTGTAATAGCGCTGCCCTTGCATCTCAATTTCCACCTTGAGCTAAACCAGAAATGCTTCTTTTTGCCGTATTTAATTGGTGCATCGGTAGTATCTATTAATTGGTGCTGAAATGTTACAAGATATGGGAACAATACAGGAATGGCAAAATGCAAAAGATGCAGCACAAAATGAACAGACCTCATAGTGTTGTTAACTATAAAAACAGACAAATGCATTCACAGATGAGCATGTTTTTCGTCTAACAACATTGGTATGGTTAGTATCAGTAATGAGGGGGATAATATTTCTGTACCATGGAGTTATAATACATAGAATACAAATATTGTTTAATATTACATGTAAAATTGCAATGAACTAAGCTGAAGATTTTACTTGTTCTCCACTGTAAACAAATAGTTTGATATGTTCCAGATATGGATGGATCATCAGAACATGTCTGAACATGTGCTATGCATGGTGCTGTACCTGATCGAGCTGGGCTTGGACAACCAGGTTCAAGACAACAAGGAGGATGAGGTGAGATATGGTGGCTCTGAGTCACAACCAGTTTTCTCACTATGTGGACTGCAAACCAGTGTCCTACACAGTGTATGTCTTATGCTTCCAGGAGCCTTGCATCGAGGAGCACTGTCATGACAGCTGGTTCCCTGGCACTAACCTCCTCTCCAATCTGCACCATGTCATCAACTTTGTGAGGGTTCGGGTTCCTGAGACAGCCCCCGAAGTGAAGAGAGAGGCCCCTCCCAGCACCAGTGCTGAAGCTTCATCTTATGGCCAGGTAAAAGGAAGCTCTGCTAAAGACTGAGCTGAATTGCAGTGCTATTAATTACAGTCACTTTAATCATAATAAATGGAAGTAAAACTTGTAGTCAGTTTGTTAATGATTGTTTGGTAAATCAGCCAAAGGGCAACATCAAAATTCACAAGATCCTGATATTTTTTTCTGGAGTGTGTTCACATCAGAGCCAAATGGCCAATGATTATTTGAACTGTGTTCATCAAGTGGCAAAAAACATGTTCGATGAGATGTTAGTGTTGCTCTGTCTGCTGGATTGTTAGTTGGCAATAGTCTGCTAACAGGTTAGCCATGAACGCTTGCTGTCAGTGCTTTCTAGTATTCTTTCTAGTGGTCAGAGATTTTGTAATGCAGCTTTAAAGAGCAATATGACATCAGGCTAAAAAGAGGTGTTTCACTGCCCTCACTGGTTGAGAGTTTCAGGTCTGTTTTACCTCCGACCGCACCCAGCAACACTGCTGTATGGATGTGGTCACAAGTGTGCTCTGTTGCACCTGTAACCACACCCAACAATGATGTAACGGGTTCCTGGAGTACACCTCTACATCACTGCAGCAAGATCACAATTTAAACCACTGGAGGTTAACAAAGACAAAATTTTCAGGTGGTGTTACGATACTCTCAGTAATTCACTTTCTTACCAAGTACCAATTAAAATGGCTTTTCCTTGAATGCAGAGACATGTGGTGAACAAGTGATACTTTATATGCAGATCAAAACGTTTACTGTACTTGTCAGACCATACCTATGTTGCTGGTAGGATTTTATATATATATTTTTTTTCTTTCAAGAACTATTTTCTGGTCCAACATCCATATTTCAACAACGCTTGGATGGATATCCTTGAAATTTGGTACAAAATTTGGTACATGATCCCCAGATGATAAATCCCAGTGACTTTCAGAAAAACTAACACTGAAGTTCATGACAGGATATCTCTAAGTTAATTAGTGAATTTCCCTCACCCTTTTTTTGAAATGTAACATTTAGCATGCTAATGTTTTTTCACATTTTCCTTTAGGTCTTTCCTGACATGTGTACACGCTCTATATCAGATGTGACACTGTTTGTTTGGTACCTTCATGTTCCTCCTCTCTTATCAACATTATTATTGTTGTTCATTTTGCTGCACTTGCTCCACAGAATTCCAGGCGTCTTTCAGGGAATTGGAGAGAGGTAGCTGTTTGCACCCCTTGTATAAAGAGGTTGATGGTTTTGATGTCATTTGCAGCTGCATTTGTCTCATTTTTTTTTATGAAAGAATTACTATGCACATGTTTGTTTTGTACATTTCAAAGGTCGTCTGCCTCGGTGTGTTATGGTGTGTGTGTATAATGCTGTGCTTCAGCAGTTCTCCTCCCTCTTGACTGCTGAAACTAATTATGTGTGTAATGCAGGTTTGGGTAAACGCTTTTTAACTGCATGTCAGTATGATTGATGTTGCCTTGACTGGGCAATATGATGTATGTTTATTTAACAGTGCAGCTCAGGTCCATGTTGTCAGGTCAGGTCACGGCAATCCTTCAGATAGCTTGTGCGATTTTTACATTAGGATGATTTGAATTTTCTCCAGGAATACGGTTGTTTTGAGCGCTATCAGCAAAGGTGTTTGTGAAACGTTGGCTGAAATTTTATAATAGACATTTAGTTTGACTTTTATGTGTGTTGTGCCTGTGTGACTATGGTAATGAAGCACCCCTCCAATCCATCAAAGTCCATCAGTTTATTAGTGGTATAATTTTAGATGTTTTTGCTCAAAGACAGATCTGCCAAAGCACCTGGATGCAGGTGGAGTTGGAAGGGATGTTGGTTACACAGGCTTCTCTTATCGCTCTACAAGCATATTTTGCTGATACGGTGTGAGCTTGGTACTCAAAATATTGTGTGCTGTGAAACACTGTTTTGGTATGTGTGTGACATAATTTATTGATGTACCATATGCGTTTACATTGGGTCCAAATAGCTTTAATCCTACAGCATGACATAAACACTGCCACACATAGGGGTTGGATCCTTGGGTTGGATTGATGGTGTTGTAAGGTATTTCACATAAAAATATTCACGAAATAATTGTATTTTCTGTAATAAATACATAATTAAAACTTGAAAGTCAAAAAAGTATTCCAGCACACACCAGGATACTGGGATAGACACAATTATTGAGGAATTACATTAAAAAACAAAAGGAGCAAACTTTGTGTTTCGCACGTTGCTTCATCAGATTGGTTCTCTGGTTTTCTGCTTGATTGCTATCAGGTGTGTCTTTAAATAGCCAGGTTCACACACAGCATCTCACTCTCCAATACAAAGGCAAAAAGGGCAAACAGCAGGCCATGATTGCAAAATATACATTTCCATAAGACTCATATCCACAGATAATGAGATGCAATTAATGTTAGAGTACAAAATGCACAATAAGGCTGTCCCATCTCTAATATCACAGAGGATGAATACATCCATGCACACCTTTTACATAAAATACCATATATCATAGAGTACAAAATACAAGAATTTACTCATAATGAGATAATAAAGATAAATAGAGAAAAGTAGAAAAAATATATATATTAGAGAAAAAAGGTACTGTACAAAATACATTTCATTGTAAAAATTACATCATAATACATCTCAAAAATATTTCAAAAATGGGGGGAGAATACTATTATAGACTGGATATAACTGTCTTAATGGGGAAGAGGGGGGGGTGCTTGTGCCAGGAGGGGTTTTAGTGGTTCAACTTTACCTACATATGAGGTCACTTGTAGGCACAGAAAAACAATGTAGGACATACAAGCACAAGTTATGAAAATGGACTTAAGTCTAATGCGTCATTCAACCCATGTGTTCATCTTTTTGACATAATTAAAACCTATTTATTTCTTTTTTTGTCTTAGAACCTGCGTGAAGCTCAGGTATTCAGCCTTGTGGCGGAGCGCAGGAGGAAGTTCCAGGAGATAATCAACCGCAGCAACACTGAGGCCACCCAGGTTGTTAGGCCCAAGAGCTCCTCAACACGCTGGGTCCCACCAGGCACACCCCCCCAGCTGGTGACAGAGATCCTGGAGATCCGAGAGAGCATGCTGTCCCTCCTCATTAAGCTCCACCAGAAGTTGTCGTCCAAGCAGAACTCACTGTCGGCATCCTGGCTGGACGATATGGACACAAGCCGTCACGCTCATGGAGACGGCATTACAGCCATTGAGCGCATCCTCACCAAGGCAGCCACACGCAGTTGCCAAATCAGGCGTAGCATTCAGGACATTTGTGGAAAGGTGTGTCCTCCAGTGCCACCAAAGAAGAACAGTCCCACAGACAAGAAAGCCATGGATAAAGAAGAGAGGTATCATAATGATGATTCTTTTATTTACCTTAATGGATTTACATTTGTACAACTAAATGCTGTATATTCAGTACTGCTTATTATCTGTTTGAAATGGCTGCACATTGATATTGTGTCCATCTGAAAAGGGCTTTAACCAAAAGTGCTAATTCATATGTCCAGTGACAATGAGGGTAGTCAATCACACTTTTTTTCTTTATATATGCACTGCATGCTAATCATTATCAATTGTTGTCCTCTCAGCCTCGAGCTTGACAAAAATGGCTCAAAGGAGTGTGTAGGCTTTGAATAAGAAGCTGAAGTAATATTGTCAGGGAGGTGCAAAGCGTAGAGATGCAAATGTATTGTATGGCACCACATGTGTCAGAAGCAGCAACATATTATGTCTCTTTTTAAAATAAGATATTAAGTCTTCTTGCTGTTTTTTTTTTTATTATTATTTTAAAAGGCGATCTACACAATTATCATATGCAGAGCTTCAACGAACGATTATTTTCATACTTGGTCATTCTGCTGATTATTGCTGAATATTGCTGATTCTCACTATAAAATGTCAGATAATTGTAAAACATGCCCATCATCATTTCCAAGTCCAAGGTGACGTCTTCATGTTGCTAATTAATGTCCAACCAACACTCCAAAACTCCAGAGATATTCAGTTTGCAATGATGCAAAACAACTATAGCAGAAAATACTCACATTTGAGAAGCTAGTAGCAGAAAATGTTTTGTTTTTTGCCATTTTTGCTTGAAAGGTGACTCAATTGATCAATTAATTATCAAAATATTTTCCATTTAATTTTCTGTCAAACAACAAATCAATTTATCGACCAATCATATGAGTTCTTATCATATGTGTTGCTATTATCACTATAGTACATCTTTTCCCGATGAAATTGGGTCCATTGGCTGTTCAAGTCAAACCTAGTGGGTTTTGGCTTTTCACCTCACATCCCCCCACTAGTCAGTGTCTCCTATTTTCCCCCTCTAATGATGATGGAATGGGCTATAATCACTTGATAATGGCCTGGTTTGGGGTTGGTTTCACCCCACAGACGAAAGAAAAGGTAGAATCTCCCCCATTTACACGAACTAGAGCTGTTTCCACGGCAACTGTCAGGCAGCAATGTAGTCAGGGCAATGAGAAGTGAGAAGCTGCTGCCCATTCCTCAGACTGGTTGTTGACACCCTGAAGCCGTCAGTGAAAATTATTTGGCTTTGACGCTCCTGTCAGTATTTGTTTATGCCCTCTTATTAGGGACTTAATTTACAGTCAGCTCTGCACCCTGTGAGTCTGCAGAGTGGGACTCAACCCCTTTATATTAGTTCAATAATCAACCTTTCCAACTTTGACAACATAGCCTTGTTGAAATCAAACACCTGCTGTGTATGTAACAGTGTCCCCTGCTACATAGACGAATCTGTTGCACAGGCTGCGGATGAACAGGTGAAACATGCCCTGAACATAAGTACATACTTATTCTCAGAGTACTGTAAGTCTTTTGTGAAGTGTAAGAGCAGTGATTCATTCTCTTAAGGAGAGGAAGTGGTTGTCGAGAACTATAATCAGGAGCAGTGCATGTTTTCAATGTATAAAATCTCTGTTTTCACTCACAGTGCGTCTTTCTAATGGAGATAATATAATTTGCTCAATAGAGTCTCATTAGTAGAATTAAAATAACTTTGCATATTCATTGCATTGAATATAACTGATTGCTCTTTCTTTCAGACGTCAGCGGGCTAGAGAGAGGCAACAGAAGCTGCTTGCTGAATTTGCCTCCAGGCAGAAGAGTTTCATGGAAACAGCCATGGATGTTGGTAAGAAGAGGCCAGCTCAATTACTTACACATACATCAATCACAGCAACCGCTGCCCAAAGTCTGTTAGCAAAGAGTTAGCCTCCCATCATGGCAGGAACAGCAGTGGGCCAGGGTACATGTGCTAACACAATCTTTACTTGGCATACTTACTGTAATAGTTGTAAATCATAGTCCAGTATTCAGTCTACTGTAACTTTAATGCTACACAGCCCAACAGGCCTGCCAAGAATAGTGAATGTATTTTATTGAGTTGCTGACTCCCATTGTTGAAACATTCATAGTGAGGTGAGGTGTGCAGTGGAGGTGCCTAACCAATGCACTTGGATTTTTATTTTGTTTCTAGTTTAGTTTGAAAGAAACATACATTGTGTTAAAACCGTGCTCGTTTTCAAAGTCTCATCATACATATCTCAGACCACATAAAAGTATGGTCTGATCAGACTGTATAAAAGCACTAAACACACATTAACACTTCTTTTTGAAGGACTTCCTGCTACTGTAATATTTGAAGAAAAGAGCTGCAGGCTGAAATAAACTCATCATTGCTGTGCCTTTTTTCACTGGGGCAAGGTGACAGTGGGCCGAGTCTGCGCTCTTGGTCTCTGCAGGCCTGTTAGGAGAAATTGAGAGGAGAGTGCTCCTGTGGGAGTGTGGGTGGCTTTTGGCTCAGGGCACATAGGATCAAAGCACTAATAGTGGGCTGGACTCCCAGGGCCCACCCTGACACAGCATGGTTAGTGGATGAATAATGGCTGCTGTGATCAGACAGACTGTTCTGGCAGTACTGTACTCTGACCTCTATCTGCACACTTCTTACTGAGCAGTAACATTATTTGCTTTACTTCAAGCTTACTGTAGGGTTTGCATCACCTGCTCCAAAGATTTAAATGTGACGGGGAGATATTTAAATCAAGTGAATGCAATGCAGACTGCTTGTAGATATCTTTCAATTTGCCTATTATTGAATATAACATTTGGTCTTATTTCCTTCAGGAGGTGTAACATATTTGAGGCAGGTTTGCCTCTCCTGCAGAGGTTTCTGTTAACATTGGCTCAATGATCTGTGAAAATTTCAATTCATTATCTTGAAGTACTATTTCAAAGGCAGCTGAACTTGCTGTTTGGCCTTAAATTCAACATTGCAATCAAATTTTGTCACAAAAATAAATGAAAGTTCATGAAAAATCTTGAGTTATATCGGAACCTCTTTTCTTATGTTAATCTTTGCATTGCTTGGTGTACATCTCACCACTCGTGTGGCTGTTGGGGCAAAAAGTTTACATTAGGGATGTACTCCAAAGATGCAGTAGGGCAATCTCAGTCTTGATTTTCTTAATCATTAGTACTATGATATTGAATTATATAATATATATTTAATTGCTCACTTCACCCCCAGTAACTTTTCATCTTGCAGATAGTTTTGGGTCTTTTTTCCCCATGTTTTGAGATATCTCTCTGCTTCCATCCCAATACAAGTTGAATGAAATTTGGTTTGTTGCACTCACTGCAAGGAAAAATGATATTTTACGATTACATTGTAACTACTCTCTTCTAAAGAAAAAGTCCTTATGAGAACATAAATGCTTTTCTGTAAAGAGATGTTGCAGTTGAATTGGAGGCAGAAATCTCAGACAGATATGCCAAACCTGAACAAATAACATCAAACCTGTCTTCAGTGCTACATAGAGGTTAACACGATTGTAATGTGTGAAGCAAACCTTTTAAACCAGTTTCTGTTCTTTACCTCAGTTTGTGTGTCCTTGTAGTCTTACCTTTTGTGTGTGTGTGTGCGCATGTGCGTGGATGGCTCTGAGGTGGCCTGAGGCTAAAACCGCGGCGTTGACATCTAATGCAAACATCTTTCATTTTCCCCAGGAACACGGTGACCTTTCCTGAGAACATATTCTTCCAAAGAGCAATAAATCAATTTCCAACACAGCTTGACATTTCTCCACAATATTTCCTGCTCAAATTGAACACAATTCTTAACATTTAAAACTAATTTCACATCAGTAATTAATTTCTAGTGCTGTGCCAATCGCAAAGGTAGGGGTAGCAGAGAATGACAGTCCTGTGTTGGCAGTATACTCTCATTCTTCTTTCCATACCTGTAGTAAGGAACTTAGGAATTATTGGGTACACCAGAACATCAAAGTCAGAAGTTGGTTATTTTCCTTATAGTTATTTGATTGTTTAGTCAATGACCTCCCTTCATCATGGGTTGTTGCCTCAATTTTTGGTCTGCTTAAAGGAAAACCTGTTATACTACAGTACATTGTTTTTGTTTTTCACACAGTTGGAAGCTTTTTGCTCACCCACAGGTGAATGTGACACTGACAAATCATTGAATACGATAATTACTTTTTTTGGAATTGTTTCTAAAAGTTTATTTTTCCAGGTTTTATTAATTGTTAACATCAGCTGTTGTCCACCAGAGTTATGATTTTGTGTTTACAAAAGCACGATTGTGTGAAAGTATTTGTGAGAAAGCTTTTGCACACTTAGATTTAAGAATTCTTTAAGAATTTTTTCTTTCTTCTTTTTTTGTACCAGAATCTCCAGACACCGAGGCCGCCATGGACCTTGGACCATCTGAAGTGATGGAATCTGAGGTTCTTTATGACTGCGTGATCTGCGGTCAGAGTGGACCCTCCACGGAGGACAGACCTACTGGCCTAGTGGTTCTCCTCCAGGCCTCCTCAGGTATTACATTTCCAAACATCTTTTCAGATGATGGTTAATAGGAATGATTTGTGAAATCACTATCTCAATTGTGTAGTTTGCAGTTTAAAACAACCAGCAATTTGCCAATTTCTCTGTTGGCAGTCAGCCTATTATTCATGGCACCTTATATCCACCATATTGAAAGTTTTAATAGTCGGTTAACTGTTGTTCTCATTGGCTCATTTATTATTCATGTTGATCCCAGGACTCACTTGTACATGGAACCAACTATTGGAAGAGGCAATTTATTTTCTATTTTTGTAGACAGAGAAGGATCACTCACTGTCATCCACATAAATGGCATGTTTGATTAGTAATTAATCACACTGTAAAATGGTTCAGAAGACTCTGACCTCAGTGTCAAATAACTTCTCATAAAATCTATTCCAGTGACTGACAGTGGATCCATAGGGGCGTACAATTACATAGTCCTTTTTGGTGACCAGAAACCATTGACATTTAATGCTGTACACTTTCCTCGTGTGCTTTCATTTCTGTTGAATGCAGAGGAAGGTGCCAGAAAAGCATACTGTATGTTGTTGAAATGATTACTTGATTTATTGACAGAAAGTTAATTGCCAGCTATTGTAACCATCAATTAATCATTTAAGTATCAAGCAAAATGACAAAACATTCACTCGATCCAGCTGCTCAAATGTTTACAAATATTTGCTTTTTTCTTTTGCATCATTGTAAATTAAATGTCTGCGTTGTGGACTGTGGGTCATTTGTTGCTGTGACTGTGCTTATGTGAAATTATGCTGGGCATTATTCACTATTTTATCATCATAGTCTCAATAATCAGTTAATTGAAAAAATAATCATCACAGTAATGGATAGTGTAAATAGTCATTAGTTGAAGCCCTTAGACTGTATAAACTCTGACCACAATCTCAATCCTGGATTTTTAATGAAATGCTGAATACATTACACAGATTGACTGCTGAAACTGACTGCCGTGATTGTCTTTCAGTGCTCGGGCATCGCTGCAAAAACAAAGAGGCTAAGAAGCTACCGACTAGTGATGAAGAACATATATACCCTGCAGACACGTGTGGAGTGGCTCATGATGTCAGACTCACCCTCATGCAACAGTACTTCAAAGATGTAGGTGTCTCAGAAACTATTGCTAACGGTACAGAGGAGAAAAAAAAGGCTCAAAGCACTTAGAACACTATTAAAGATATGATTTCCTTGTGCAAAATAACAACTTTAGCAGCTCAAATAAAAGGGTTCTCGGTCTGTTTGTTTCTTGACATTTAGTTTCTGTGCTAGCAAAGTCAGCATCTACATCTGTTGAGGTCCTTAAAAAATTGTGGGATGTTGAAGAATTCATCTCTTAAATGTTTGTGGTTGTCACATTTACAGGCCAGCTAATGGTTGTCACACAACATTGTGTGACAAACAGCAAAATAAAAAACTTGAATGCACATGCCAGTGGGCAGCACGCCAAGTTAATATTCAAAATATCTCTCAAAATTAAAACTAAAGAGCTTGAAGCTGAAAATTGGCTTTGGCTCAGCTACTTCTGTGTATTGGCTAGCTTCCAACTCAACTCTAAACCAACAATGATTACATTAGTTGACTTGGACATAATCAAATAAAAAGCTGGTCATTCATTCATGCAGGCTAGTTGTCAGTTAAAAGATGCTTTTAAATACCTTATCAAACAAAGCGGAATGACAAAAGCTAGTTTGTTTTTTTTACTTTGTTATAGGATTTTATAGGGATTTTTTTTAGTGTAGTTTGTTGATTCAAACTTGAAAGAAAATCTATTAATTTATCAGCACCACAAAATAAACAAATGACCAGAAGGTTGATTGCCTGAAGACATATGTACATACAGCTATTGATGTGATTTTCCTCCTGTGAATTCTGCAGAGCTCTTGTCTGCAGTCTGTGTCAATAGGTTGGGATGGGGGCGTCTACGTCCAGACCTGCGGACACACTTTGCATATAGATTGCCACAAATCATACATGGAGTCTCTTAGGGTAAGGAAACCTTGACCTAATGAAATGATTAGTTAAATTGTGTAATTGATTGACAGAAAATTCATCAATGACAGTTTTAACAATTGATTTATCATTTACGTCATTAGTCAAATTCATTAGCTGAATATCTTTTTTGACCATTGAAAATCATTGCAGCCTTAGGTCCACTGCCTGTTAGTTGTCCAGCGTAGAAATGGTACGGACTAAAGATTCTGAGTCATATTTTCAGAAAATGTGCAGGCCTTCGTACTTCATATACCTTAATTACCTTACTTTTGAAAACTCCATTGGTAGTTGCCTCTTCAGTTTTGAGTTCAGACCAAATTGAACTTTTTATGTTTTTGTTTTTTTTGTTTTGTTTTGTTTTTATTTCTTTCCAGAATGACCAGGTCCTGCAGGGTTTCTCCGTTGACAAGGGTGAATTTACGTGCCCACTGTGTCGACAGTTTGCTAATAGTGTCCTTCCCTGTCGCCCCGGGCGGGGCACAGAGGCGGGTACATGGCACACACCCACAAACAAGAAGACATGTGTGCTTGTAAAGGAGGTGGAAGATCTTCAGGAGAAACTTGGCCTTTTCCCAGTAAGTTTTACAGTAAGACCAGGACTTTATAATTACTAGCATCCTGTATTGTTCCACATCCGTTCTCCAAACACACTATCAACTCATTACAGGCTGATGGTAACACAGACAGTAATTATGCCATCATGGAAGTGTCAGTATCTACTAGATCCTCGGGCATGTACATGGACTGACAGTTGTTTTTTTTTTCATGCAGTGCTAATGTTAGTCTGAATGCAGCCTTAGTGTTGCATGAATAAGGTAATCTGTCACAAAGGATTTCATGTCTGCTGTCACTGTGTTCAGAGCTCTTATTGTTGCACAGCAATGCAGTTGTAAATGCAGACTGATATGAAATCTCATGACATTACTATGCTACTATAACCAAGAAGGTTTGGATCTTCTTTAAGCTACTATTCATACTGCTTTGAAATGAATGAAAACCACTGGCTCCATCAAAACACATTGAAAAATGTAAGACCCTGCAGCATGCCCTGCAAAAGTACTGGTTCGATCTTTTAACAGGCGACCTACAAAGTCTGTCGAAATAGGTTTTGGACATTGAACAATAGATTTTAAGGCCTGGAACTAACATCAAAGTACTCTTTGTGGCAGAAGATCATGTCTCTAAGTTGACATGCTGTTCTCTTAAAACCATGTAAAAACAGATTGAGGAAAAAAGGCTTAAAACTTACCAGCTATAACCAATTAATTGGACTGATGTTTTTAAATGTAGTTTTTTTTTTAACAAAAATGCCAAAGAACAGTTTGATGCGGCTTCTGTGCTCTCTGTAACACATCTTAGCAAGTTGGATATCATAAAAAATACCAACTATGTCAGTCTTGTTTGGTCATTGATGTATTGTAAACATGTAATTATGATATTTATTACTTGAGTTCAACATGTGTTCCTGTGTATTTTCTGAGAAATGCTCTCAAGAGCAAAGTGGAGGCAAGAAAATTTCAGCTTTCTCCATATGAAGTAATGCAATGTGAAAAATTTCTTGAGACAAAGCACTGAAAACTACTCTAGTCAAAGCTATAGGAAATTGTAACTTCCTAGTATGAAAGGGGAACGAACACAAGAAAAGGAGATTTATTTAAATTTAGGAATAGTTCCATCGTCACTGGTAGATGATAACAAAGGTGAGTACTATATATGAGAAGTCCGTGTTTGGAGCACTCTAAACTGTTGACTGAACTGTTGTAAAAACTAATTTGTTCCATCTTCCATTAAGATTTTAAGTAGCAGCTCAATGCTGTATTGGTGGAACGTCACATAATCACAGAGCACTTTATAGTCGGGTCTACATTGGCATGTGAAATACTCTAGTTGTTGGTTTTACTGTTGAAGGTGCAATATTCTGGTTCAATGTGTAATACTTGTGCAATATTTCAGTTTTACTGGTTTTATTGGTTGTATCGGTTTTATTGGTTTTTACCTTTTGAATGTATTAAGTTTGGCTTTTTTAAGTTATTTTATGATTGTAAGGATTCTGCTAAATATGTCTTCAGAAGAATACTCTTTCATCTGTGATGCTGAAAAATTCTCCAAGGGGACAATAAAGTATAGATTTTATAATGAGTGGGTATATTTGATTGCAAACTATGTATATTATTGGCTTTATTGTAAACACCTGTTTAAAATTTTGTCACTATTTGACAAGGAGGTTGTGGACTTAACTCTAATTCTCTAATCAGTCTCAATTTGCTTTTAGTTGCATCTTCTGCAGGTTTCTGGAATTGTTGATCGTATCTTATAGAAATAATTTTGACTTTTGTTCTTGTTTTCTTAGGCGGTGTCCAACTTGAGTAAGGAGATGGAGTTGGTAATCAAAGACATCAAGAACACCACCCAGAAGAAATACATGGACTACGGGAAGAACCCTGGCTCTCCAGACAATGACTTCCTCTTCATGTACTCGGTGGCACGGTAAGAGCGAGAGTGGATACAACATAGCTACTAGGACCTTCCTTAGCAGTGATAATTAAAATTCTACATTTAATATAATTCATAACCTCTTATTCTGAGAGATGATAACGGGGCATGTTATCACTTGGGTGTATGGTGAAGATTCTCTATTTTTAAATTTCTATGGAAGTGCAAAAGTACAAGCACAAAGGTGAATTGCCACCTCAACTTGGTGGCAGTGGTGTGCCAGTGTAACCCTGTGAGGTTGAGCTCTACTATCATACTGCTCAGCCTCCTTGGGAAGGCTACAGCCTGCTGTCTTACCTCATATTCAGAGGGAGCAATGCAAATTCTTTTGTGGTTGTGGAACAGTAGACCAAATCTTTAGTCTTGTTAGGATGGAGGGTTCATGGCAGTTTTTGTTTGTTTTACTGAACAGGATTGTACCTTGTCGCTGATTCTGTTTATGATCTTCATGGACAGACTCTCCATTCACAGCTGAGCAGTGGCATTCTGGTGTAATTCCATCAGACAAAACTTACTTTGTGGCAGGTTTCAACAAAGTGTAAAGCAGCCGAGGTGTGATAGTCAGCACCTCTGAGCACATGGTACAGTGAATCTCCCTCTTTGACTTGGAAGTAAGTTGCTGCCCCACAAGAAGTAGAACCACAGCTATGTCATGTTAAAAGGAGATGATGTTAGTCATTCATTTGCTCAAGATGCCTCCTGAACATCTATGTGGAGGTATTCAAGGCACAATCATCTGGGAGGAGACCCAGAGACAGGCCCAGAACATGCTGGAGGGATTTTATATCCTAGTTGGCCTCGGACAGCCTCAGGATCCCACAGGAGGAGCTGGAGGACATAACTGATGTCTTTGCTACCTTATTTAGACTTCTGCTACTGTGAATGTCCTGTAAAACAAGCAGTGTTATTATGGCTATTAACTATTATTAGTATTGTCATTATTATTATGTTAATGCACCTAGTTTTGTAATTCAATGGACTCTTCTGCTTTGTCCCATTCCTTTATCAGGATCTTGACTAAATACCACCTGAGAAGTTAAAGGTGTGGCTTGGTCATGTTGGGTTATCTCAAAGCGAGTCTTTGTAGTTACTGACCTCTGTGACTGTAGTTCTCAAACTTGGAGGTCCTCACTATGCATCTCCTCACACATTTTTACACACATGAACACACTACTGACTGTCGAGACCAGTGGAATAAATGCCAGCCTGCCCTTCCACTTGTCTGTTAATGCCAGCTCCTCAACTTGAATAACAAAAATAGTAATGTCCTCTCTTCAGTGTTAGAAACTTTGTTAATTTTTTACTCCTGAAAGCCCTACTTGAAATGAAACTGAAATTCAATACTGCAGTTGTTGCATAGCACTTGCACCTAATATATGGATTGCTTTCCCTTTTTTCAAAGTTGCTCAGGGAGCTGTGAAGGTTTATTTGATTTGTTTTCTTCATACTTCTCATTATACTGCTGTATTGGTCCTGAAAGTGTTGCAAGAACAGTGTTAGCAGCATTAGCAGTGTTGTCACTTTAGGCAGCAGTAAAATGGTATTGACTGTTGCTCTATCTTCACTTATTAGGTCTGACTGAGTATGGATTCATTTCTTTAGCTGAGTTTTAGGACCACTGGTCTTCAAGTGCTCTTTCTTAGGCTTGCTTGCTCAGTCACAGTTCTGCTGATTGGCACATGTATACATATCCAGCAGTTACTTGACATTACATGGTGTTGGGACATCTAGGGTTGAGCCAGTGGTCAAAGACAAATATTATACAACTTGAATGTCCCAGTTTGATTTTGGCCAGGAATCTTAATTGCATGGCACCCATCACCTACCCTTCAGCAAATAGACCATAAAACATAATCTTGAAAAGAAATTACAGAATCCTTTCTCAGGTATTTGTATCTTCTCAACGAGCTGGTCACAGGTCAGAGAAATGACTGGCTTTCAGTTCACCTTGGGGTCTCTGACTTCTCACCACTCCCATCCCAAAAAGTCTGCCCTTTTGTGGAGCGTAACCATCCAGACCTTTTGCCCACCCAATGTTGTGGTTCCCTCAGCCCTCCACCCTGAACAGAAAGATCCCCTGAGTGTGTCTGGGTGCCTGTTGGCTCTCTGAAGTTCAATGAACAGCGCAAATTGCCTGAGGAGTGGAAAATTCCTCTGTCACAGGGGCGCTCTTATCAGCAAAAGCCAGATGGAGCTTCACCGTAGCTGCATTATCTATGTGAAATTGCTTTTTCTCCCAGGAAACCCAAGGATTTGCCCCCACCCCTCTGGCCCATAGAAAGAAATGGCCGGTGGCGGGATGAAAACAGGCCCAGATCAGTCTAATTTTAGTAATACCTATCTATTTTCACCATCTATGTACTTTGTTAAAGGTTTTAGTTTATTTTTTCTCTGTTTTGGTATTGGGGGGAATACGAATTCAGAAGTGAAATGTGTTTTGGATATGCATGGGAAATGCACAGTGGGGATTATGAATGAACTGTGGTTGGAACAGCTTTTATGCTAATGGTCCAGCTTGTGCAAAATCAGTCTTGGAAAGCTGCCATTTATTTGATACGGAATTGCAGCTGCAAAACAGGCGCATTAAATGGCAAATGGCTTGACTAGGCAGCATCTTTCATCTTCCTAATCAAACTGGTAAAAGAGGGAAGCTACGTAACCAAACGCTGAATATGATGATACATCAGCCATTTATACCAATAGCCACACTTCCTCTTTCACACTCTGCTTTAATGGTCGTCTTTAAAAGAACGTTGCACCTATGTAGCCTGCAATACATGACAAAAGATCCTTCGTACTTGCTTAGTCTCAGAGAGAACAGGGTGCGAAAGTAGCAACCGTGGTACAATGAAGGTGATCTGTCTTGGAGATGCTTTATAACAACAGTATCATTTTAAAAGAATAAAAAAATCAACATCTATTAAAGATAATACCAAACTTAATTTGATTTTTATTGAATAGCTACTTCCATCTCATTTTTAGAATGGAAAGCCAATGATTCTTGTTAGTGCCACTCTTTATGGTAAAGCCAAAGTTTGAAATTGCTGTGACTGTGAAGTGAGTGATGGTATGACTCAGCAGGACTCTGTGCTAGTGAATAAGCCAGGCGGGTTTTTGATTCAGTACACAGTGGTACGTGAGAGCTACACATTTTATGATGTAGAGAGCAATATTTTACCAAAAGAAATCATGTATGCCTCGTCATCTGCACAATCTTGACAGAAGAGAGTAGATATGGCAACAGTGGACAAATGGGGCCCAAAAATGAACAAAATACAGGATGTGGGGTAGTCTGATGACATGTGTAAGCTAATGTGCTATCCAATATCTGTTGGGTATTCATTAGCCAACTGTCTATAGACTGGGCAGGTAATTTGATATAATGTAATTTAAGTTTATAGGGTGTGGCATGTCAGAATATTCAGCACAGTCAAACAAAACAATAAGTCTAACCATGATAATCTCCTGTTGTTGAAAATGCCCAATGTAGTTTCTGTAGAATTTTCTGTTCTCTTACATGTGTCTGTTGTTCATGTCTGTGGTGGATGTGGGTTCTGTATTGTCTAAGGTTGGGTGGGTGTTTGCTCATACATTTTTTTTGTAAAGCACATTGTGATGAGTAATGAAATATAAATAAAATTGACCTGCCTCATGGAAGGCAAATGAGAAAATCTTTTTGACTTGCAGGAAATGATGATTTTTGGGTTTAGAATACCTTTTTTTAAAAGGTGATGCTTGACAATAAAGGTAGTGTTGGAACATGTGTGTGTTACATATGAACACATTGAACTGTTTTCATATGTGTATCTTCTACCTACTAATATTCATGACTCTGTGTCCTCAGGACCAACCTGGAGTTGGAACTTGTGCACCGGGGAGGAAACTTATGTTGTGGTGGGGCCAGTGCAGCTGCCAAACGCTCCTGTCTCAGTGAGTAGTCACTCCTAAACCACTTCATCTTCTGTCACATACACAAGCTGAATAATATGCATTGTGGAAAGTCAGTTTTTTTTATGTTAGGTGAAATGCCTGTGGCCTGATGCTAATGTGTGTATGAGATAATTAATAAACGAGTTTTAAGCTACAAAGGGCCATTATTGTGAAAAATATTGGTCCCTTTTAATTTATCCAGATATAACATTGTTGTAGCAATTTTCAAGTCAAAACTGCTTGTGGAACATGCAACATTACAATAAACAGCATCTGATATTAATTGCCATTACAATAGAGTTACAATAGAATGACAGTCAGTAGATAAATGGCCAATTTCATTTTCCTAATAATGTCTGTATACTGTGTGTTGTATCTGCAGTGTAACAGAAAAGTTAGACTTAAAATAAGAGATTAACCATTTTAATCTTTGACTGGGTTTTCAGTGACCTGCTGTGTTTTCACAGATTCGTTAACAAAATGGTGGTTTAATGTGGTGCTGTGTCAGATGTATTTTGTTGTTTAAACTGCCAATTGCAATGACGTGTGTTATTGCAAGTGATTGTACATCACTTCCCACCAGCCTCTGTGCAATAAAGTGTCTTGAGCTGGGATCAAACAAACCCATTCTTCCATGCCACTGCTGAACCATTAAAAGAAGAGAAAAAGGGTGGATTAGTAATGGATCAGTCAAGGATAGATGCCGTCCCAGTTGAGCTGTTGGGAACAGTCAGAGTAAATGAAGCAGACAAATGGGTCAAGTGCTGGTTTAGTTGATTGTGTCTCAGCTGACAAGGGCATGTGTCTGGAGGAGGATGAGACTATGGTCCTAGCTAAATCATTAAGGAAAAGCTAACCACTTGCATCAATGATTAACCACTAGCAACATTCATTGTATCGATTAGTGATCAGAAGCTTCAGTTTGAATCAATTGTTGAAATATGTATAGCTGAAGGACAGGATGTTGCAATACAAAGTGTGTATGAAGGTGAATTCTGATCAGAGTCAAGTTTGTGCAAAGTGACTACTCCCCATTTTCTATTTGTTTAATTATTCTGTCAAAGTTGTGGCTGCCGGCTGCTGCAGTGAAATGGCCTGTCATCCTTGAGTGGCTGAAAAGAGATTTCACACTGGAGGTTTGCCATTTTTGAGCTACATTAACCATGTAGCTGTGCTGACGGCCAAATTTACTCTGTTGCAGTACATTAGTGTTCGTTCTTCTTAGGGAAATGGATTTAAAGGAAAACGGCAGACGTGTGCTAACTGTGAGAGCCCAGGGGGTTCCTAAGCTTGTATCCCAGAAGGCACTTCTTCTATTTAAATGATTAGGATACCGTGGACCACAGAGGCAAGCTGCCTGGATTTCCCTTGAAATGAGCTAAATCAACTCCAGAGAGGCCAGACTCCAGATAGCATGCCCTTAGTTTATTTATCTGCAAATGTTTGACGTTTTGCTGTTGCTGACACTGTGCCGGGTGTTTAAAGGCAAATCATGTTGACCCTCATGTGTGCAAACTTGGTGATGGTTGACAGCTTTATTTGACACCCCCATGTTTTTTTGCGTTGCTGATAGATGATTTCACATGTAGATCATTGTATAATCTCGGAAGAAACATGTAGTTTTCAAAGAAATAACTGTTATTAGAGTATTTGAGTGTGAATGTGAATGTTGACGTAAGGGCAGTTTTTAAAACCCTATCTGGAGGATTTGCAGGGAAGTGCTTGTGGAAGAACATGTATGTCAGCTGATGTTATTGTTTGTAATCTAGAAATGCTGAAGGATACACTGTATTTTAAAGTTTATAATAACAACCGCAACAAAGGAGAGCTGCTCATGTTCCTGAGTTGTACTGCACAGTAGAGCTGCGTTGTGTTGACTCATCTCCTAGCGGACTGTTAAACCTCTGTGGCACACATGACATATCCCATTACCTTGGAAATGCTTCCTCCTGGCCTTCACTATCTCTCTTCCTCTCTGCTAATTAAAGTTTGTCTCCTGTCTTGCAGTAGTTCCCAGTATCATTACCTGCTTCACTGTTAGCCAGCTTTGTAACAACTTTGACAGCACAGGCTGACTGTAACCTTTCAGAAACTATTTAGACTAAAGTCACATGCATGACAAAGAGCTGTGATCAGGTTATGGATCTGAATCTTTTTACTAAAAAAAAAAGATCCGTTTCTCATTTGTTTTTCTACCTCCCTGTCATAGCCTCCTCCAGTTTAATTCCTAGTAAGAGTTGAGTGATAGTGAGGGAAAGGGAAGAAACAGTCCATACTGAGGACAAATGAGATGCACCTAAGGACTGACACAGATACTTTCCTTTCTTTATGCTGTGTCTAAATTTACCTGTGGAGGGCAGTGTTGCTCTAAGTACTGATAGTTCACACAAGTCGAATTGCAGAGCTGATTATCCGAAGCACTTTGCTGCATTACAGCATCATAAATCCCTGTAAAACAAAATCAAACAGGATTAGTGTTGCTCATTGGTTGTCTGTAAGTGTTGCCCAGAGGCTTCGGTTATGCAGACGGTTGTCAGGTTCACCTAAAGACAAGACTAAATGTAACTGATTGGTTTCAAACTGGGCTCATGTGTGCTTTAAATCTATTGCTGTTATGCAATTTTAATTTCTGCCTCTAAGAGGTCTTCAGTTCATAATTAGTAAAAGTAGGTTAATTTGTTTCTGGACTGATACGAAAGACAAGGACATTTCTCCACTTACTTAACATCTGAAATGAGTAGGTCAGCTTCCTGCCCTTTAACCATGTTGAGGCTGGCTGTAATGTCATAAATTTTGGTACTTGTAAGAGGTTTGTTCCACACAAAGACAATAGAGGCTATGAGGTGTCCTGCTATTAAAAGCAAGTGTGTGTGTGTGAGGGACTGTGTGTTGTGTGTGTGTGTGTGCGCACAGGGGGTCTCTCTTCATGTTCCATTAGTTTCACAGCGAACAGGTGTGACCCAACCAAAGAGTTGCTCGGGGCTATCAAGCGCTACCATGTATCCATCTGGCCTGGCCTGGTTTTATCAGAGCCAAACCACTCGCCTGCAGTCCGTTCAAGTCAACTGCTTTCATCGTTTGATCTGCACTGTTTGCTGGTGGGGTGTGACAATGGACACTGAGATAAACAGACACTTGCTGGTTTTGTTCCTGTCAGAGCTTGTTGGAACAAAACACTGATATGTGTGTGTGTGTGTGTATGTTTTTTCCCTCTTTCAGATCAGCTGTTCCATGTGTTGGCCATGCACATGCGTCTGTACAGCATCGATTCAGCTTACAACCCCTGGACTAAGCTGACTCAGGTTACACCAAACCGAGAGGAGGAGTGAGTGACTTTTTCTCTTAGCCACCTCTGTTAAATGCCAAATCTATATATCTGTGCATCCACTCTACTTCTCCTTACGCTACCCCTCCCTCACATAAACATGCAGTCAAAGCTCCACCTTGTCCTCTCTCTAAATGCCAGCATTTCCTCCTGCCCCCAACAGCTTCTCCACCACACAAAGGGGAGCTAAAAACAGAAAAGGGACCATGCGTGGTTTCCATAGATACCAATAATTGCTACATCTGGCAAATTACCGGGCACTCCACAGAGAGCAAAACGACCCTGTCAAATTCACTGTACTGAGAAAAACCGCTCCACACCAACACCATACCAGCACGGCCTCTCAGCTCCCAGCTGTCTGCCGAGCTTCAACAGAAACCCATATTTAACAAAATACAAAAGACTTAGTTTCTACGACAAACGTCTTTTTCTGTGTTCAATCACTACTGTACGTCAGAACATGGCTTTTATGCGCAAATGTCTAAAAACATTGTGTGAAAAAACGGAACTTGCAGCACTTAGCAATACAAGATGAGCTTTAACAACCTTTCCTCCCTGTTAGTGTTGTAAGACAGCTTTTACACCTGTTACTATTAAAGTGCTCACAGCCATGCAGTATTCTCAGAGGAGCCATTTAGGGTTTAAAAATACTTTGTCAGGGTTTTGGGAGGGAGCACTGTCTTTGACACCCTTAGGCGGTCAACCTGAGCTAGCCTAGTTAAATAGGACAGGGAGAGATGCTTTAACATGAATGCAGAACATTGCTCTCTTTTTTATTAGATTAATTGAAGTGGAATATATTAAAATTTGTGTTGGTATAGATTGTATGTAGTGGTCTTAGCAGGGTTGAAAGCTCAGTCCTTTAAGGCTTTCCTCTGATGCACAGTGGATTTAACTAGTGAGTGCTCTGGTAATGGAAGGTATTATTCTTTAAGTGCAGTTCGCCTCATTCAAACCCCCCCGAGGCCTTTCAGGAGTGGAGAGATTGGAACTTCGCTGAATTGTCGACAGAACAGAAGACATTAAAATGGAGATAGCACGCGATACAAAACTGTGACCAGGGATACATTAAGGAAGAAATACAGTGAATGTATCTTTTGATGCCATGTATTTGTTAAGCAAATTTAGGACTATATACACAGGGAGACCTTTGCTCCTATACAGAACCTTTTTAAATAAAAGTAGCATCATTACCATATTTATAATGGCTCTGAGATTACTATCTAAGAGAACCTGCATTTCACCATTTGCATGAACATGTTGATAAATGCAGGGATTAAAGGTGCAGTGTGTAGATTTAGCGGAGGGAGGGGTCAACTTAAGCTCATAGTTCTGAGTGACAGATCGAACATCAGAATTCAACATGATGGAGTTACAACAGTAAGATTTGTATTATTGTTGTTCAATCACTGAAAACGAGCTAGCAAACGATGGACAGATAAATAATAGTTTGCTGGCCAGCTAATGTTAGCCTTGTGCTTGGCAAGTTTACATTTAGCCTACCAATTTAAAGTTAATAACACATTGTTATTAAAAATTGTTGTGTTGTTATTCTGTGTAAGCACATTGAGAGCCACTAAACCGGAATCAAATTCCTTGTATGCATACTTGACCAATAAAGATGATTCTGATTCATAGAGTAACGTTATTAGTTATTTACTATTGAAGGCTGTGGCATTTTTGATTAAATGTTAATTAATTGTAAGATCTGTCCAACACATCTAGTCTGATCTAATTAATGTCCTCTAGTGAAGCTACAAGTTGTGCAGCTGTTTGCTGTGTTTAATACTTGGGATTTTGTTGGGCCAGTTGTTGAGTAGTGACAGACGCTAACTCTGTAATTTTAAATAAAGGGGCCATATTATACCTTTTTCCACAAGTTAACAGTTCCCTGGTGTCTAAATAAAATGTATCTGACATGCTTTGGTCATAATACCAAACGGATCAAGCACCACAGCAGCCTTCTCATCCTGTCTAAACAGCCCTGTTCAGAGCGGGCAGTTTGAGTGCCTATCCTCTTCTGTGGGTTGTGCTGGCTACCATGGCAACTGTTTAGCATGAACCCTGGAGAGACATGGCTGCCGGAGAAAACATAGTGGTGCAGTAAACAGACCAAATGCCTCACGCATTACTTGTGTGACTTTGACTGCTGGATCATTTGTGTTTATTCGCCCCAGAACAGCCAGCGAGCAGCGGCAGGCAGCGACTGGTCCCCAACCAGCGCAGTGATGTTACCGAAGTTCAGCGTGAATGAACTCAAAATAAACTTAGACTTTACTTTGATTTAATTGCAATATGGATGCCAAAATGACTACATCATGATGCTGATTTGTAAAAAGTCTGAATTCATGCTTTGTCAGGTCTGTCCGCAAGACAACAAGCAAACAACTTTTAAAATGCTGAATGTAGTTCACATCGATCAGGAATATGCTAACATTGTAGCTGCTCCATCCACACTCAAAATAACTTCATCTAAAGGCATAAATATGGCAGCAACGTATAAACCGGACGGCCACCAAATCTCATAATTTTACATGATATTTGTTTAGTAGGCATCAAGTAATGTACCCTGTAACATGTTTTACAAATTGAAGATGGGGAATATGACTTGGCTGCGACTTGAAAAAATTTTTATCAAAAGATTTAAAAAAATTTTTTTTTTTTTTTGCTTTAATTCCTGTAAAATAAATACATGTGTTTTAAATGGGACCGAATGCATCCAGTCTGATTAATTAAAAGCTCCATTGCTTGTTTTTCAGTGGCTTTGATGAAGAGAGACCTGAAGTACCCATGCTGTTTCGAGATGTCCCTTCCCTACTGATTATCTTTGTGCTGACGATGCCACAGCCTCTGCGAAAAGGTATGGTTCCTGTGTTTGCATCATGACACTACAAAAGAGCGGAGAGTCTTTCAGGCCCTGTTTACACCTGGTATTAAAATGCGTCTTGGGTGATCTGATCACAAGTGGACAGCTCCATGTACATGTGTGAATGCACCCAAGACGCAATGAGATCTGATCGCTCAGAACACATTCAGAGGTGGTCTCGGCCGCATATGGCCACATTCTTTTAGCAGTGTGTATGCAACGTGTCCTCGGCCACATTGAAGGACCGCCCACTCAACAGATGTCCTCTGCGTGAGCATAAGTACGCCCTCATTCGCACGCCAAAGGTGTCACATTAAAGTGCAAAACAAGAAGAAGCCACAACAACAGGCAAAATGGATTCTCCTGGCAGGAGTACATATGAAACACGCTGTCTGATTTCCATTTGGGCCGAAGAGTTTTGATTTTGCCCGTTTGCCAAGATCTTTGCAAACTACTTCTTCTTATAAATTCCAGTAGACTAGGCATGGGAAGTGCATTGTTGCCTTTCGCTGGTTAAAAACAACATATTTGGTCTTTGCAAATGGAAATGACGTACATGTTCATTTGCATATAGAGTGTGGAAGTGGGATCCGATCACAAGTGGTCACTCGAGACACATGTGGAGACACATTCTAATGCCAGATGTGAACTGACGTATTTAGAGCTGTCCACTTGTGATCGAATTGTAGGAGAATGACAGAGCCAGGCAACCGTGACCTGGAATGAGTGCCAGGTCGCGGTGACCTGTACCGATGCCAAACATGTCAGTCCACCGAACCAAAAACAGGAGACATCTGGAGATATTGGGAAAGAGGCAGAATACCACACACATAGTTCAGAGACGCCTACTCAAATTTGGTAAAAGTTGAACGAACACATACACACACATAGCCTGTCTTCAGTATAAAAAGGCATGTCATGTCCTGTAATTTTGGAATTTATCTCTGACTACGTTGTTAGTAGGGCCGCTGTGAATGAAGAGATTCCCCATCTGACACCCGTGTCTCGACCATCTGATTCCTCTTTCATCCGCCTCTTTCTGCCACAACAGAATCACGCAAGACACATGTTAATGCCAGGGGTGAACAGGGCCAGAGAGACACGACCCCGGTGATAGGAGGGCTGTACCTCCTTCTTGTGTCCTTTTTCTCTGGCTTGTTGCCGCACCTCCTCCATCTTAGCTCCTCACTGCACACAAGTTCTAAATTGACTTTTGACTGAATTTGGTTGACTGCTGGCAGGGACAATTTGAAGTTTTGGAACATGGAAATGGTGGATTTATTGAAAAGTGTAGTTTTTGATAGTATTGTGACAACTCAAAAATAATTAAATATGCTTAGTGCTTTCATTAATCATTTTTCTGACAATGTATTGGGGATTGTTTGTCATGTTGTTTACAAGGACGAGCCTATGCCATGTTTGTGTAATTGAAAAAGCAAAAACAAAGCATCATTAATGGAGTAATTGTTAGATGGAGAGAATTGATTTTATTATGTTTGTTTTTCTGTATAATAGAATGAGAAATGCACATGAATTAAGCCATAATCGGCTTAATTATGCACAAAGCATAATGGGGTCACGAAACCTCTGTTTTCAAATAGATTTTCTGTTTTTAAGAGAAATCGCAAGGGTGAGCAGTGTTTCCCCTATATGCTTTCAACAATGGCGCAGCGCCGCTGCTAAATGATGAACACCACTGCTGAAATTTCACGTTGTACATAATAATCACGACGAATGCAAACCGCACGCACTTCCTCCGCTTCAAGCAGCTGACTGTAGCTAGCTTGGGAGAGAATGGAAACCAGTGTCATGTATGGCCTCTCCCTGTCCTATGCACACTGGTGGCTGGTGCTAATTTTGTGCCCTGCCCTGTTTAACAAGCATAAACATGTAGAAAACCGATATTTGCATTTGCTTTGCCTGTAGTCCTTCATCCACCACTAGCATTGTTATGAACAAGCTAAAATGAAAGCTGTCTGTATGTAGTTGCTGTAAATGTTTAGCTTAGTTTGCCATGTATATTAAAACTATTCAAATTTTTGTAAACTTAGCTGCTGGCTGAGACAAACCAGCGTCCCCTCCCTCTACCAGCAGTACCTGCAGGCAGTGAATCACCTCAGCAGCAGAGGGAGGAGGACAGGAGGAATGACTGATACTGACTGATGTCTGTGTTCTTCATTCTTTCTAAACTTCACTCAGTATTTAGATGTCAGGAATATTATTTATTTTACTGACATTTTAGATTTGTTTATAGTGAGATATTATTGAGGTTATATAGTGACTTTGCTCTTGTAAACTGCTCTAGAAACAATATTTAGTTATATTTAAATTATAAATCAATTATAATCCTGCTCTCAATTAGGATTACTTCAGGACATAGCGCTTACTTCATTCTTGCTAATTTCTGACTGTACTGTGAAAGAAATCTATTTATAAACCTTTTAAGTTATAAATATTGTAATGGTAATAGTCCAAAATGTTTTTTCAGTCAAATAACATCAAATTTTCTTGGGGGAGGACCCCCAAACCCCTCTGACTGTGTTGTACACACAACATGACTCTGTGGACATGGATAAACCTAGCTGGAGCAGATCTGAGCTAGTTTTAAGTTATTCCCGCATTGTGGGCTCTGTGCACGCAAAACAGCACCGCTGCTGAAATAAATCCTAGGGGAAACACTAGGTGAGGTATGATCTGTCCCTGCCTGAGTCTTTTGCGCTTGAATGCTATAAAGCCTCTTTTAAAAAAATTTTACCTGTAATTGTGTGTGGTGACACCTGTCACAGTGATCAGGACAGTGCAGCTGTCAGCAGCCTTTTGCTGTGGAAGAAAACAAATGGGACCCTTTGTTGTTCTTTACAGCACTAAACTTAAATATCCTTCAGGCTACATTTTCCACCTGAACCACTCTGCTAATTATCCTGCACACTGAGCTCACAGCTAAGTTCAGCTCAGCTGTTTATGCAGAACTGAGGAAACAAATTCAATGCCCCGGTGAATACCTGCAATCCTCTGTGAATGAGCTTTTTTTTTTAATGTTTTTTTATAAATTCAAACTAACAGCCTCACATATTGAAGCAATGTGCTGAATTCATTCTTTGAGTAATTTATCTGTGTAAATTGTGCTTCTCCACTTGTATTGTTTAGGTTTCCACCTGGCTTGGTTTGTATAATGAGTGTCACTCTCTCTCTCTCTTTGTCTGTGTAGAGCACTTTACTTGTGTGGTGAAGATGCTGTACAACCTGCAGTTCACCCAGGCTCTGGCTGCACTCTCAACCCAGTTCAGTCCAGAGGAAAGGCAGGCCTGGAGCACATCTGGAGCACTGAAAAAGGTAAAAGTGAAATCACATTACAATAGCCTGAGACGTGATTCACAATGTCCTGCGGGGGTTAAAGTTACCTACCTTATATTTTCTATTGTAAAGTGTAGGTCAAAGACGGCCGTGATGTAGATAATAATGGTGGCATGGCCTGCACTTATCACTGTTTTAAGTGCGGCTGAAATAGTTGTCATTGTGTTTTCTGTGCTCAGTGCAATGTCAAACTGTGTTAAAAGTCTACTTGTATCCGCTGCTTGTTGATGCAGTTGAGTCTTCTGATTGTTCCCAAGAACCAGCTCACAACTATAGTAAATCATTGCGTATGACTTGGTATTGAGATGAATTAAGCCCTTTCCAAATTCATTTATGTGGTTTCCACAGTAGACAGTATCGATCTTCATTATCTGGAAAAGTGAGATTGCTTCAGAGTGTTGCATTAATTGGCTATTTATCTTGAGTCTATTAAATCTGAATTAGTGAGTGACTGGCTTGAATGTCGAAAGACAAATAGCCGAAACCCTCCCCTTTAGGGTGTTTCCATCCATAATGGAGGTGTGGATTAGAATCTTCCTCCTTCGTTGTCATGAACAGTAGTGCAGGCATTCACAAGTTGCCATCTAGATGGATTTTAAATCTGCAACGAGGACTGCATCCATATTTGGTGGAATGCGATTGTAATTAAATTGAAGTTGTTAAAAAAGATGCAGTCTGAACAAAGATCAGAGCCTAGTGGAAGGAAATCCATGGACTTGAAATTCCTCCCCTATAAATCTATGACAAAGGACAGCAGACGAGATAAGACTGCTCTTTTATATTCTACCACCTTCAGCTTGATAAATGCTTGCAGCTTTTCCTTTATATAAAATAGTAGCCAAAGCAGTTGAATTTTTATCAGAACACACATTCAGTAATGTCTTGACCGCTTATCAGATGTTATATTGTACGAAAAGAATTATTGTCCTCTGCTTATTCTGCATAAGTCATAATATTCCTACAGTGCAGCATATTTTTATACATGAGGACCATGAAGATGCACAGGTGAAACATTCTGATCTGTGTTATTTATTCTGATATGTGACATTCATTTACTTTGAAAACTAACCATATATTGTAGTGATGAGCCATCAGCACAAATGGATTTTTTTTTGTGTGTTTTTGTTGTGAGTTTAGTGTCACTAGGTTGTCCGTTTCTAAAGCTCTACACGCTATCATATATGTTCAATGCAAGTACCCATCTGACATCATTAAAACAGTATGAAATGAAAACGATCTTAAACAAAAAATGGACTATTTTTGTTGTTGTTTCAGAGAGACTTGAAGAATTTATATTCCTTGACAATTTCCGTCTGATAATCAAACTGAATTGCCATGTTGTTTCACTTCATTATTCAGCCTGACATTATGTCCATGTTAACCAACTTCTGGTAGGAAGAGGCGGTTATTTTGTTTTGTTTTGTCCTTATCAGTTGTTTCACTAACATCATTTTCATACGACACAGAAGCTTTTGTTGCAGTTGCTAAGAGCAGTTCATATTTTTCACAACAATCGAAGAATTTTAAGAGTTGTAATTTCTGTAAGTTAACTTAAACCAACCTGTACAGCTTTTCTCTGACACAGGAAATTGACAACCACAGTCTTAATCCAGTGCCAAAGCTCTGATTGTTTGTGTTTTTTATAAACTGAGGAAACAAACGTCAATGAGCACAACATTACGTCTGTTTGAATCACTGAAAAAATCAGAGATGTGCTCCAACAATATGGGAAGAGTTTTTATAGCCAGCTAAAAAAAATACATGTCGCTGAATTGATTTGGTTACATACTGTCAACATTTTTATTTTCTGCCACAGAATGCTGCAAATGCGGAGAAGTCTTTTGAAGCGCTGCTCAGTCATGTCATCAGTGAGCTCTCTAAGGACAAGTGTGTCTACAAGGCGAACACTGAAGGAACATCAATGGTGAGATGCTGAAATAACTGTTTAGCACTTCAGAACCTAACTGCATACAGCCTGCTGCTCTCTCTAACCTGCCCTTTTTGTTCTTTTCATTTTCTCTTAAACAATGAATTGGCCGTTGCCCTGAGAGACAGTGGTCTAATATCTCTACTAATCTCGATCGGAGATATATATCACGGTACTATCAGCAAGCTGTTGGCTGGTTATTGATCAAGTGTTACTGTTGTTTCCCTCTCCAGCTGAGCTCCAGTGTGTGGTCCCCGCAGTCTATCGAGTTCAGCCTCCAGCAGTTCTGCCTGCCCTTCCTTCGCCTCTCCTGCCTCCTGCAGCATCACCTCTATGGAGACAACCTGACTGGCTGCCTGGTATGTTTTATCATCGATGGCATCCTGCCTGCTTTAACTACCCTTGTGTTCTTGCAGCAACACTGCTCCATAGATCTGCACATCACAATAAAGACGATGAAATCTCACCTAGCAGGATTGATTTCTCAATTAAAAAGAAACAAGGCGTTTCTGCACTTCGGTAGACGAGTTGAAATCCTCTGACATCCTGCCAATCACAGGTGAGAGTGAAAGCAAAGAGAGAGACTCACCGGTTGTTTTCTTGTTCTCAGGAGGAGGAGGAGTTCTCGTCCTTGGCTGTGTGTTTGGGGCTCTTACCATCGGCCCCTCAGGCTTCCAACAACGTGCACAGTGCCTCATGTCTGGAGTGGGCAGTCAGCGCCTTTGAATTGATGACACAGTGGTGTGCTGAGGTCAAAGGGCTCTCTCAGATGCAGGCTGAGCAATCACTGGTATGTTCAGCCCACAGAGTATACATGCAATATGTAATATGACGATGCTATATATCCAGAATAACCACATATGTAAAGCTTTTTGTCATGGATTATTGTCCTTATGGGTCATAATGTTGTCTTATTAATATTTGAAACCGTATTAGCTATGATTCATGTCAAAGACAGCAGGGATTTACCAGTAAAATCACTTTTTTTTGTTCAAAAATTTAAAAAACAAGTAGATTGGATTGTGACAATTTTTTATTTCAATTGTAATTGTTTTAGAACAATTTCTAATCTTAAACTGAAGATTTTATGTTAAGGTAACAGCTGAATGTCAACATAAATATTGAGAATGACTAAATTAGTTCTGCCTCATAAACAAATTAAAGCTATTCGTCAGTGGAAACAGTAGTAGTATATGTCAGTACTATTAGTATATTTCAATAGTAGTATATTTCAGTGTGCAGGTTAAGTTTGAATTCAGAGAATATCAGCATATTGTCTTATGAGAAGCTGAATTTGAATCTGAGCGATGAAATTTTCAGGCCACATATTTGTAACTTGTCCTGCAAACTATTCATGTTAGTAAAGTGACACTTTGAATGTAGTTTCAACCTTGTTGTCTGACTGTGAGCTGAGCGACTGCACAACTAGCCATGTGTCTTACGCCCTTGTGATTCAGCACTGCAGTAGTCTTGGATGTTGTACGTCATTTGGTAATCATTAACTTAGGACATTATTTATCATTACCTCCTAAAGCTGAAGGACATCATAAACACTTTATTGTCAAGAGACCTGGGTAGATTTATTCATTGGAGGCTGACAACAAGTCAGCTTTAGCCTTTAAAAACAAGGAAGCAGAATTTATTGTAACTTTCAAAGTTTTAGAAATGTATTCCTTATGAGTCACAGTTCTTCTAATCTGGTGATACTAATAAAAATTTTCACAGGTCTGTAGAGGACTGAAGCTGAGAGTTGAGGGAAGAGCAGGGTTAAGTTTCAGGATAAAATATTTAAGTATTGATGGCTGCACTCACACAAAGCTGTCACCTGAATATATTTTAAATATTTCTCTTTCTTCTCCTCTGAAGACCTTGCTTGTTCAGGATCCTCAGTGGGCTGCCCCTCGCCTTCTCCAGCTACCTGACAACTACAATATCATCTTCCAGTACTATCACAGGAAGGCCTGCACTGCCTGCAAAAAGGTGCCAAAAGACCCTGCACTCTGCCTTGTTTGTGGCGCCTTTGTCTGTCTCAAAGGGGTGTGCTGCAAACAGCAGGGTATCTGTGAATGTGTTTTGGTAAGTTTCTCTCAAAAGCAAAGTTATATTGTTGCTATCAGTTCAAAAAATTCAATGTCAGAGGCATCACATATTTGTAACTGTTGACCTAAATGACTGCTTTAACCCACACTTACTGCAAGATGAATTTAAATAGCCGTGGTCTGTTTCTACAAAGCTTACGTGTTGCTTGTCACTTGTAGCACTCCCAACATTGTGGCGCAGCTACAGGCATCTTTCTATTGATAAATGCCTCAGTCATCATCATCATCCGTGGTCATCGTTTCTGCCTGTGGGGTTCTGTTTACCTTGATGCCCACGGAGAGGAGGATCGTGATTTACGGTATGACACATCACATACAGATATAAAAGCCACATGAACAATTTTATACTCCTCTGCTGTGTCCATTATACATACTTGCTGTATACAGAGTGTACTATACACTTATCATTGTATACTATTTCAGTAGTGCACAAGAAATCAATGAACTTTTCTGTTTTGTACTAATGGAAAATGAAGTAATATGTGTGCTGACAGACACCACTGACCACTACCTACTAAACTTCATACAGATAAAGAAACATGGTTTTCCAATATTTAATATTTATTTTCCAAAATCTTCCTCCACCTGTTTCACCACCACCCACAATCTGTTTTAACTTTTTCCAGCTTTTTTGCAAGCAATTCTTTATTGCAGTGCATTGCAGAACAATAGTACACATCAACAGCACTCAGAAATCCTGCGTTTTTTAGACTTTTTTGAGTACTTTGTAAGTTTTTGAGTACAAACGCACCATTTACTCAAAACCTACCTAGAAATTAATAAAAACTTTATTTGTAAAGCACCTTTCGTATAGAAAAAATGCAGCTCAAAGTGCTTAGAAATTAGAAATTAGTATCTAGTATGAATTTGAGACACAGCTCCTTTTTTAAACAATTGTTGCCGCAGTGGAAAAAGCACAGATCTCACTTTTGTTTCCCCCTCCCTGCCTCTCTTCAGCCGCGGCAAGCCTCTCTTCTTATGTGAAGAGAGGTATCGAGTGTTGGAGCAACAGTGGGTTTCACACACCTTTGATCACATCAATAAGCGTTGGGGGCCTCACTATAATGGACTCTAAGATCCTCCAAAGTCCACCGAAAACTGCAACCTGTGACGGAGAAGATGTGTGTTTTTTTTCTGGCTTATGTGTCTGCCTCGATCAAAATATTTGGGAACTTTTGTGTGACGAAAACACAAACATCCAGCGAGGGTGTTGCTGCCACAGCCTTGGTTTATGTGAAGTTTGGTGTACAATCATGCCTAAAGATTAACACGTGTGTGTGTTTAAGTGATTTCTTGTGTGGTTTTCAACAGGGAAAAAAACAGAATTTGGTAAGATCAAAGTAAAAAAGCACAACTTTGCCCAGAAATAAAATTGGTTTTGAATCGGCTTTTAAAGCCTGACATATTTATTTGGGTTATAAAAAGATATATATCAAGTGCTGAATGTCCCTGCAAAGTTTGATTACTTTTTGCACCATTTATGATGATGTTAACGCATATCCCTATTATTTATCGAAATGTGCTCTGCTGTGCTGGCATGAGTTTCAAGCTCCTGATGAGTGTAGCGATGTTATTGCAATGTGCACTCATTGTCTGCTGACATGTGAAGGTAGGCAGGACAAGTCCACCCATCAACACACTAGAGTTTTTTTGCAAACAAGCAAAGGCTCTTTTTATGGGTCTAGTTGCAATCCATCCTCAGGAATTTTTTTTTTGTTTTGTTTTTTGCTGTTTAAAATACGTTTTAGATATTTAAATAAATGCTGCTGCTCATTGTTCAAGTAAGTAATTTTAACTTTTGTGAATATTTTTTTTTTCTAAGGTTGTGCTTTGAGTTTATGGTAGATGGCTGGGAATGTTGACTCAAACTCACTTTAATGTTTAAGGAGGTATGCGGTCACCTCATTGCGCTCGCTACAGATCTCGTAGTCCTGCTCTATCTGCGCTTTTTTGTTTCTGGTTGGTTTTGAAGAAGAAACTCCAAATACCAACTCCAAGAAAGCTAAAGCTACAACCGGTCAGAGTTGATGAAGAATTGATGTTATTGCTCCACAAAAATAAAAAAATAAAAAAATATAAATTAGTTACAGGAATTTGCATTGTAGGAAATGTCATTGCACAGAAATGGTGTCCTGCTGAAAAAGTGAACGCCATGTGAGAGCAGAAATCCTTCACCGGTTCTGTCAAAAACATTCTCTCAAGATATGAAACTCAAAGAAACTCAATGAAATGTAAGTTGCTTTTGACAAAAAAAAAATGCCAATACTCTTCATCTTTCTGTGCTGTCAGAAAAAAAGTTTTTCCCTTTTTCCCCTTTTGACTGTGGAGTCATAACTGCAGTACAGAGCATTTATTGTGATGACTATCCCTTACTCATGCATCATCTAGCTGTGATTTGTAGTTGCATTCCGACTTTACATGACTATCAGACTTGAGTATCCGTTATACACTGTGCATGACATCCTTTAAGCCACCATTATTTAAGTGTCTTAGCTACTTAATTTTCTGATTATCATCTTTTTTTTTCCAGAAGAGAGGAAATTTATCCAGTCGTGCCTGCGAGACTAACATTCATTTTTGTTTGAGTGATAAACAGCATAGCGCTGATATCTCTGATGTCTGGCTCTCAAATGCTGGGCCGCATCGTGCTGCATCAAGGAATTTTTTTAAGGAACAAGTTAACACTTGAAAAACTTCTTCTTGAATTCATGCATGCTGCTTTTCTGTTTACCAAGTTTCTCCTCCCTTCTTCTTTATTTTGCTGTACCCACTTTGTAAATGACCGCAACCAAATAGCCAATGAGTAATGGGTGTAAATTGTAACTGAAAGCTCTTGTGTGTTCTCCTGTATGAATGAAGAGAGAATACAGTACATTACTGTAGGTGCTGACTCAAACTTTCTGAGTTTGACCAGAAAGTATGACTTGGACATTTAATGCAAAATGTAACATATGTGAATAAAATATAAACACACTGATTTGTGTCCTTTTTTTGTTTCCTGTTGCCAGTTTTGTAGTGATTTTGAGTAGTGTTTTTACTTTGTGTATTTGTATGTACATCATATCCTGATCCTGTATTGGTTCTGGCAAAGTATTCAGTCCAGATATGACACTCAATGTTGCTATCGTGTCTTAAAACAATAGTCAGGTTCCCGAATGAACATTGAAACAGGTTTTCCTTGATGTAATCATACCTTCTGTCCGTACTGACCATTAGAAGGTCCCGTTGTAATGCATTACAGTGTGATTGGGGACAAGTATGTCTTGTCCCCAATCACACTGTGAGACATGCTTGAAAAATTGTGAACCCATCCTTTAAGATACACACATACATCTCAAACTGTGTCCACCAGAGGTCTCAGTTCATTGGAGCTTAAATCTGAAGGGGGAGAAGCCATCAGATCACAACCTCCAATGAAGGTTTGAACACAAATTTTGACTCTATCTACCAGAATATAGACTGAAGGAAAAAAAAAAAGATGCAAAACTACTTTCAAAATGCCACAGACCAGATACATCATTACCCACTACTGAGATAAATGAAATATCAGTGTATATGACAGTTGGCTGACATATTTTCCACATCTTGTGTCATTTATAGCTGCAAATAAATAAGCTGCAATAAGCTCTATTAATAAAACTCAAAGAAAATGAGCTTAAAATTGCACACAAGTTTGCAGTATTGGTGATTTCTTTGCATACTGTTCAAGTTAATCCAACTAGTCCAAGTGCTTTTTTCTGGACTGAGAGAGAAATTTCTCAGCCATGTGACCGAGTGTTCACTGGATAATTGGGTCGAACTTTCATAAACAAGAGAGGCCCTCTGGATAATGACCGATGGCAGCACAAAGCCTCTGTTTTATCCCAATTAGGCGAAAGAGAGAAGTACAAAAACCTCCGAGACTGTGCACCAAGTTTCATGCTGAGAGATGTTGGTGCTACAGGCGGTGCTTCGGCGAGCATCTCTGGACATTTCCTCCTTTATTCCCTGTCCAGGTAGGTACTGCTGCTTCACAGACAGTGTATACACAGCTGAAGCCCATATAAGGCGGTGTTGGTCAGATAGGAGCTTCCTGTGTGCAAGACAACATGCTCAGGTGTATATCAGCTTGCTGTTAATAATTAAAGTCTTTCACAGGCAAATCAGTTCGGATATGTTGCTATGGACGGTAAGCTGCACGTTAAGAAATGCTCTTAGTTAAAGCCGAAATATTAAAGTTTGTGTAGAGGTGTCTGCAATGTTGACTGTGTTGACCCAGCTGGCAGGAGATGGATACAAGACTGTGCAGTGATCCGCTGATGTCTGAGACACTTTCTCCTGTTTTGCAGATGTTAGAGATGGAAATACGGAGGCAGAAAAGTCAAGGTAGGAATCCTGTTTACTCATCTGTGAGTCTGCAGATAATGCAAAGGCCTCTGTCAGCTTTTATACTGGTGCCACTTGATCATTTTACATTGTGGAATAGTGAGCATGCAGTGGTGTTGACACTACACAAAAAACTGCTTTAGCAAGTCCACATTTGTACAACAATTACAGACACTGAAAAGAGAAAGAATGTGTTAAAGTTGGAATACAATTCATACAAATATGTTGAGATGGTCATTAACAGTGACAGACTTTATGGATTTATTGGTCGAGTGTAATTGTTGCCAGTTTTGGAGGAAGACAACATTTTTAGGGCTGCAACAAATGATTATTTTAATTATTGATTAATCTTTTAGTAGTTTGGTCTATAAAATGTCAGAAAATAGTGAAAAATGTCCATCACTGTTTCCTAAAGCGACATCCTCGAATGTCTTATTTTATCCACAACCTGAAGAGACTAAAGAAACCAGAAAATTTTAAATTCTGAGGAGCTGTAATCAGATCATTTCTTTTAATTTTCTCTTAAAAACAACAATGAATCGATTATCAAAATAGTTGGTGAATAATTTCCTGTTGATCGACCAATCAATAAATCACCTTATCATTGCAGTTCTTTCTTTTTGGCCTCAGGATCTCACATAACACACAAAATGTGAACATCAGAATAGGTAATAAACCCCAAAGTACGTTATCAGAGCATCACAACATTCTACATGTTTCACTGTGAATTTTAATAATCATTTCTGTTTTAAATATTTAAAACAATAATTCTTATCGAAACAGAGTTTGCAGTTATCCTTTCCTCAAGATTATACCAATAGAAACTAGTGAAAGAAATGCAGAAATCAGTATTTCAAATGATGTAGAGTAAGACTGTAATATGCCGTATTACTGTTAATATAGATAATGACGTCTTGAGTCTGACTTTACACTTCAGTAAATCCTACATTCATAGAAGCCAAATGATTGTTATTGTACTTAACTCCAGTTTCTCTCTTCTGAATCAACCATAGAATTAGTTATTGTTCAGTACACCAAACCTAGATGTTTCACTCACTGGTAAGTTTAATCATCTAAAATACAATAAACTACTGTGATTGTGTTATGTTGTAAAGTGCATAACGTTAAAACACAGTTTAGACTACTATCATGGACACTCAATACAGAAATTTCACATCTCTTTTTATATTTTTCTTTGGTGACGTAATTAGAAATGATCTTGCAATGCTGCATACCAGAGTAATGTAATTAAAATAAGGATAAATGCTTGCAAACACATGTTGCATGATTCAGATTGTGCAACATGAATCAATTTAACTTTAATTTACATCAGTCATTTAGTGTTGTTGCACTTACGCAAACAGGAGCATTAACCTGCGCTGCGCCACATCTGTAGCTACTAAAACAGCTGTGATATTTGTGATTAGATGGGAGAGATTATTGTCTGACTGTGATTTGACTTTTGAGATTGATTACTTTGGTGATGATATTGGGTTTTCCTTAATCAGGTTGATGTTTTGTGTGTCCAAAGTTGTCACTTGGAGATTAGATTATTAATCATGCAGGTGCACTGCTATGATTAAAGGGCTTAAACTTTAAGAAAATGTGTTTGCTTCTGGTCGTGTAAGGCTTTGGTCGTCCAGGGTGACAACAAGGGCACATTGCTTTGGGCCTGGCTCGTGGCTGCAAAGCCTCTTCATATCCCCTTAAAAGGGATTATAGTTCAGAGGTTTTTTTTTCTCCACCGACTTACCAAAGGGTTTACCAAGTGGAGTTCCCGCAAGGTTTTAACAGAGAGGGTGGGATTGTGTGAGTCTGATGGAAGCAGAAAATTAGATTACTCACTTTTACTTTGCACTGTTTCTGGTGACAAAGACAGTCCCTGTGCTGCAGCTGGTCACATCATCTAAAGCTGTTACCACCTCCAACCATTACTGAACCTGGGAATTATGTAGATGCACCATAAATGCAAATGTTTGTTGAGCAAAGGAATAGAAGGGAGGGCTTTTTTTTACTCACAATTACAAGCAACACATAACCTAGTTTTTACACATTTGTCACTGATTTTAATGTGTAGTTTGATGTTGTTTTGGACTTATTTCCGCTCCCAAACCATTTCACAGTGTTACAGAGCAACATTTTGAACACCAGATACGATGTGACGTTTTCAGATATGCGGACACAATACAGAAAACAAAGGGTAACCTGAGCACTGCCATCTGGGACCAGTGGTGTCCTGTTCTACAGCAGCAGCAGCAGTGGTGTATCTCCTGTCCATTTAAAAGAACAGTGTTTAGATTTTCTCTTTGCTTTGCAGCA
This sequence comes from Thunnus thynnus, assembly GCF_963924715.1. NCBI lineage: Eukaryota > Metazoa > Chordata > Actinopteri > Scombriformes > Scombridae > Thunnus > Thunnus thynnus. The sequence continues at coordinate 18,433,579 of NC_089527.1, forward strand.
GTAAGACAAAAAAGATCTTGGACAGCGGGCACGGTTGAAGGAAAGTCTGTGACATGAAGCATTGTGGCAAAAAAAATCCCCACAGGCTTCTGGTTGTAGAAGGGAACTGAAGTTACATTAATAGACTCAGGTTAGCACACATCAGTCAGACCAGACTATCTTTCTCTAGAGTTGAGAGAAACAACTTGTTTGGCTTGTGACCCTTTAAAACAAGGTAACCGCTCTAGGTAACTAGGCACTTTTTAGAAGTCTGGAGGAGGAAAATTGTGCAATAATTAACAAAGATTAGATAAAAGTGGAAAGAATAAACCTAATTTTGTGTGGCAGAAGTGTGTTTTTTCTTTCTTTGAAGATTGATCTTGTGACCCTTTTAAGGGGTCATGACCCACATATTGTGAACCACTGTTCTACTTTACTGTCAATATACATATAACAGAGGAGCTCTTTGTCTTTTGTATAAAAACGTGCACTTTTTTCATTTGCATAACCAAAACACATCAGAAATCATAAAATTCAATTTGGCTCTGTTTGTCATTAGTTTTCTCTGTATTATTACAAGTCGAAAATACATTCAGTTGTTTTACATGTTAGAAAAAGGGTGCAGTGGGCTTGGTCTTATTGTTTTTTTTCTGAGCTCTCATTGGAACAAGTTCTGCTGATATTAATGAAGCTCCTTCCAGTGGGAGTATCTTTTCACTTTATTAGATCCCTGGAGTTTTGGACTCGTTGCAACAGGAACGTCTAATGTTGTGTTTTTTCAAGCGGAATAATGTCTTACTGTTAGCTGTCGTCATTCAACATCTAAGTTATGTTACTGTATATCATTAATGAAGCCAGTCCCAGACTCAGTTATAATCTCTCACAATTAGACTATACAATGGAATTTCTCACATACTTATTATCTTATTTCTTTGACATTTATGGACAGATCTTCTGAAATCATACATACTATATATACTACAGAAATCCTTCCTTTTGCCATAACAAATACATCATAAATTGCCTGATGAAGCTGCAACATCTGAATGTGTAACGGTGACATTATTTACAGAGGGTAGATGGACAGGAGTCATGTGACCTGGCAACTATCGTCCACTTCCTGGTTACCTGCATGCAACCTGAGATGCTTCATATCAGCCTCCATTATGAGTAGATACATCTGCCACCTGAATAATTAACTCCGCTGCAGATCAGGTTGCAGATTACTGGTGAATTATTAATCCCTATAGATTATCATGAATTAGTCTGGGACATTTTTCGGTGTGAGGGAGAGACACACTTTCACAGAAACAGGTATGTATGACTTATGGCTTTGTGATCTGAGTGTTTTGACCTTTGAAAAATATGTTATAGTGAATAAATGTAGATGAGAAAATGACAACATTGATGTGCTTGCAAATTGTTACTGTGAAGTAAATGTTTTTAAGATCAGACAGACAGTGAGATCAGTTGTGCTGATGAAGTCTGGTTGTGGTTGTACTTTTCTTGCACAGGAATAGACATTAGCTAATGAAAGTTATTGTACATTTAAACATAATTTGCTGAAAACAAAATGTTCTGCACCCACATACCTGAGACTTAAACCATTGTTTTTATTAGGTGAAGGAAAAGGTTGATATTGTAGTGCAGGTATCTGATGCTGGCGGTCATTAGAGGCTAAAAGCTGCCGTGGAGGAATATGAGCTGTCTGTGACAAGACGTTGATGACGGTGCCTTTGTAGCAGGTGACTGGTAGTGTGTTTAAAGCACTGTGTTGATTCACAGCAGGTTAGACACATGTGACACAGAGTGGCAGTAATAAATTGCAAGTAAACAGGTTTGCATCTTATTGATTAATAAGGCAAGTGTGGTGCATTATTCACGGACTGTTTAAGATGGGCGATTAACTTCAGACCAATCATTGATGGATTATTAGACTGAAAACCAAACCGGACTTGCAAGTAAGTGATTTGGTCGTCACCTAGTTTTTAGTAATTATTATTTTAAATGTGTGATATATAAAAACGCAAAAGACTGCTGTCACATGCTGCTCATTTAAGGTCACAGTGAAGGATATCAGTTGGATCTCTGTGCTACATATTTGAACGTCTCCACATATCTATCTAATATCTACCCGGATGCCATTGCTCAGACTGCACGCACAACAATTCATAAATCTGTCCTCACGTGTGAATTGCCACAGCTCCTGAGGGTTAAACATCATTCACGTTTTTTCACATCAATCTACTGATCTCCTCCAAAAACGACTTCCCCCTTCCCTCCCTCAGGGTCACCCAGCCTCTGTGATGCGTAACACGTTTATGACAAGTGGAGCAGTCTCGAGATTGTGCACAAACATTACTCTCCATCATGTTTATCAGGAATATGTGTCATTTTCCAAAAATGGGATGCATGTATCCCAACATGGCAATATCATTCACTAATCCATCATGTTATCCTAGTTACCATCTCAGCTGTTTTGACACTTCATGCTTTGCATCATCGGTCATACATGTTGTATTTGATCACAGAAACATCACTTGAAGGATGATTCATGTCGGGCTTTTGCGTCGTTGTGACATAGGCTGAAGACTTGTAAATAATTTTACAAAACACTCAACAAAATGACAATTCCTCCAAAGTGTTTGTGTAGTGGATGGAGGGGTGTGTGGTGCCGGTTCACTGCTCATTCAGGACAGCACTTGTCAGGTTAATCTCAGTCCAATCCAATTGATCTTGAGGAGATTGCACTTCTTAGCGGGCAGTGACAAGTTCCCCGTGGAGAGGGCTAAGCCAGCGTCTGTGTGAAATGCCACTTGTTGCCCGTCCTCTTGAGGAAGCAATTGCGGTTGCTACTGGTGCTGTTATATTATGATCTCTAGAGACTCTTTAGTTGTAATTTTTCTCAGCCCTGATGAGTCAGAAGAAAATAACACTTGCCATGTAAGTAGAGCACTGTCACTCCCCCCTCCACCCTCCTTTAGCTGTCTGCCTTGTTTTTGCTTTGATTTTTCCTGCTTTAAACGTGTTAAGTGGATCCCCTGGCAGATATTGTTGTTTCACTGAGCTGAATGAGAAGGCCTTTGGGACTTAATGTACTGCTCTGTGCAGTACGTACACATTAGACTGTACACAGTTCATACATTGTAATTAACTGCGTCTCTGTGATGTTAACTGGGAGACAATGTGTTTTTCTGTTGTCCTGCAACATTGTATCTGGTCTGTTGTGAGGCTCGACTGTTAACACTTTGTTCTACAAAAAGAAATACGTATTAGAAAAGGATTAACATTTCCCTTAAACGCACCACAAAAGTATTTTTTAAGCAATGATTCTTCTTTTTTTAAAATTTTGGCTCTATCTTTGATTTAAAAACCTTTCATTCTTTGGAAAATTTTAGCCACCACAGATATTTATCTGGGATTGTGTTTATCATCTAGCAGGTCACTGTATGGACTGTATCCCTACAACTCCAGCATGATTGGCCTGGAGAACCTGGGCGATCCATCAGGTAACTGGGACATAGTGGAGACCATTGGTAAAGGAACATATGGCAAAGTCTACCGCGTGACCAACAAGAAGGACGGAAGTCAGGCCGCAGTAAAGGTTCTGGACTCGATCAATGTAAGTCAGATAAAAGTATGTTTACTGTGAAACCGCTGTGGCTACTATACAGTATGTTGTCTGTTTTCAGTCACTTGTCTCATATGTAAACCAATAGGGTGTTGATACAATAACTATTAATAACTGATTCATGTGCAGAAATAAATTGTAGCTGTGCCCAGTAATGACAGCCAATGTGTGAAATGAATAAATAAATAATTTGGATACCTTTTTTGTCACCTTTTGCTTGACTGTAGAGAGAAGAGCTGACTGTATGGTTGATGCAGAAACAGTTCATTATATAATATATTAATCTGAAGTATTAGTCATCCACTCATCTAATCATTCATTTAATCATTTAATGCGGCAGTTCCCAACCTTTTTGACTCCTTAAAATGACAAATGACAATCATTTTCCCTCCTGTTTTATCAGAATAATTAAGTAAAATTTAGAAGTAAAATTATCCAGAAATTTAAAAGACAAACCACAAAGATAAGAGAAATGTCTGGAAAAAAATATGATTATGTGTAGCCATATTTGTTTGCCACTTTACTGTCTTGCTAACTGTCTTATGACCCCTTAGATTTATCTTGTGACCCCATGAGGCGTCCCAATTCCAATGTTGGGAACCACTGATTTATTGCAAAGTGTATAAATGTATATCTGAGCATCTTTTATTGTGTCTCCTTCATTTACCTGCAGATGTAGCTTCTACTGCATGCATAAAATATGGTAAATCTCACAATTAAAAGGCAACAGAAAAGCATTTGATACTTGGGGAAAGTTTTGGGAATGTTTTTGTTAGTCATCTTAAAATCTACCTAATAATCAAAACACTTAACACCTTTCTGTTACGTCATGACTTCTCAATAAGTGTTCTTTACTGACCTGTAAGAGTTTTAATTGAGCCTGTGTCTTGTTTATTGTCTCTTTATGACTCAGCATGTGTGCTCAGCTAACCTACCTTGTGTAAATAAAGGTTATATAATAAAACAAATAAAACTGCTTAAAATGTAGTTAATTTACTTGGTGGACAGTTGTAAGAGTAAGTGTTGAAGCTATTTTTCTGGCTAAATTACATAATATGAACACTAATCTGACATCACTGTGTGTGGCTCCCCATTGTAGGTCTTTATTGTTAGTGTCGGTGCGGGAGCACACCTCTATCATCCATTTTGACAGTTTTTTCATGACTGCTAGAGCTCATAATATTGTGACAAAAGAAAAAGAAAAAAACTAAAACCATTGTGTTTTTCTTTATAATTATGTGACTTGTCTCAGCATTCAAGCCATTCAAACAGAGTAAGTTGCCAGTACTTTTTCCTCCTTTTCATCTTGATGCAGTTATACTTGCTCCAGTGATGTATATAAATGTCTCCCCTTTTCATTTATTTCCTGTCATGTTAAGTCAGCCTCACGAGAAAGTGTAGCTTCTGCATTGTGCTGTATCCTCTCTGTAAATCCATTCATTTGTCTGGCGTGATAAGGACGCCGTAGTCCGTCCATTGGCACCGTATTGTGTTAGCGGGACTTGGTCTGAGGCGTGCCTGTGATTGTGTCAATGGAACAATCCCCATCCTGGCAGTGCTATCAACCATGATGCTCCCCTGATGGTCATGAAGATGAAACGACCTCCTCTCTCATCCCTCTCTCTGATTAGACTGCTGAAACTATCACTCAGACATCCAGGAAGAGAAATTCTGCCCCTCTGACTGTTTCTCTTCCCTCCCTCTGAGATTTACTTTGATAGAAAAGCACTTCCAGAAATAGTTTAACACCATGGGTCCACCCCTTCCTTTGTTACTGAGTTTATAGCCTTATCTTTAGGTTTCTAATTATAGTTTAGCAATTACTTGGTTTTCTGCTGTGTCATTTTTATCTCTGGCTTCTATGTTCCAACTTTGCTTGTTTTCTGGTGTTGTTGAAAGGATGTGGATGAAGAGATAGAGGCAGAATACAACATCTTGAGGTCATTGTCCAACCACCCTAACGTGGTGAAGTTTTATGGGATGTTCTACAAGTCAGACAACTTATCAGGTGGACAACTCTGGCTTGTACTGGAGGTGAGTTCCTCATAATGTTTCAGTCTCTGTATCAGTGCAAATGCTGGATCAGGGTTTACTGTTTTGTCCAGTTGCATCTTTTATCCTTACAAATGACCCAACAGCAAATAAGCTACTTCACTGGTTACTTTTTTACTCTTCTGTGTTCTCAGTAAAACAGTAAATAAGCTGACTATACTGTAATATTATTAATGAATATCAAGTTGTTTCCCACTACTCAGTAAGTTACAGAAAAAGTAATTATTACTGTACCTAACACGTTATTGCCCAACATTTATCCTTACACACTGCTATAGTATTCATAGTTTTCCAGCTGTATGGCAGTGCTAATGGTTTTGTGTTTCACTTAAAGGTACTTTGTGGAGTTTTTGACTACTAGTGGTGCTATGGAGCATGTTTTGTTGAGCAGGTCCCCATTTTGTCGTGCTCTATGCACATTAGTACATATTCCTACTGAACGCACATTTTGTGTAGGGAATAAAGTTACAACACAGGAAGAAAAATAAGATAAATGAAGCTGCAGGGAGAGTTAGCAAACAGTTGATGGACATCTTTCTTTGCCTGGAAACATCTCATTAGTTGCTGCATGGCAAATCGCCCAGTGTGATCATAAATTAAACTGGCATTTAGCTTAAAGATTAACCATGTCTATCAAATGAAAGGGGAGTTAGAGCGTCCCTCTGTTTCAAGGCAGGAAAGAAGAAGACTGCAAGCTGATGTTCTAACAAATGCATGTTTCAAAATATTCAAAAAGTCTGATTTCTAATTGTTTTATGAGGAAGAAAATCTGTTGAACATGTTTGTTAGGCCTCAAGGTTACACATGATTTTTGGTGAATGTGTTTGTTTACAAGACTACTCCACAGGGTACTTTTAAAGGACCAATGTGTAAAATTTAGTGGCATCTAGTGGTGAGGTTGCAGATTGTAACCAACTGAATACCCCTCCCCCTCCAAGTATGTATGAGAGCCTACAATGGTTGTGAAAGTTATGAAAAATGCAAAAGGCCCTCTTTAGAGCCAGTGTTTGGTTTGTCCATTCTGGGCTACTGTAGAAATATGACAGTGCAACATGGCGGGCTCCATGGAAGAGGAACTGCTCCCTATGTAGATATAAAGGGCTCATTCTAAGGTGGCGAAAACATAGCGATTTTAATTTTCAGGTGATTTTAAGTTCATACACTCATTCCAAGTCAATTCTACTAGATGCCACTTAATCTTACACACTGGTCCTTTAAGTCTTGTTATTCCCGTCCACATACCTAATTTTTGTGTCTGTTAGCCAAAGCTCAATATTTAAAACTCTTGAAAAGCTGCTGTTTGTCACACAACCCACCTACATGAATGTTGATGCTATTGGCTGCCATGTGATGCTGCACTGCTTCCTCTTAGTTGTGTGTGTGGGCTAGCTCTCCACATGAATCATAATCTAGAGTGGTGAGTGATGGACGAGTCACTGGAGTTTCTCTGTCTCCTTCCCAGCTGTGCAACGGCGGCTCTGTCACAGAACTCATCAAAGGCCTGCTCATGCGAGGCCAGCGTCTGCAGGAGCCCGTTATCTCATACATCTTATACAGTGCCCTCTTGGTAAGCTGGCCCGCTGCAAAGCTGCTAATGGTAGGGAGGAGGTGGGATGCAAACATGCAGAGTGCGTGCTGAGGATTTATTTTCAGCAGGGGTAGTGTGGCAGGCAGTAATGAATGCCTCTCCTTCTGACCAGCTGTGGGAGTTCTTTTATATAGTTTGTACTGCTCAACTTTTAATGCATCGTATTCTCATTTAATGACAAATGACTAATAATGTGATTCATGCTGAGCACCTTGTGTTTTACTTAAAAGGGACTTCAGCATTTGCACAACAATCGGATTATTCATCGTGACGTCAAAGGCAACAACATCCTCCTGACGACTGAAGGAGGAGTCAAACTGGTTGACTTTGGTAATGGTCTTTAAAAGAAGCAATTTAACCAATTCAGGGATTGCAAAACAAGACAAATGCATCAAGGTCTGAGAGTCGTCTCTCAGCTTTATCTTTTCTCTGGAGTGCAGATAAATCAGTATACTACTGATCTGAGTGAAGTGTCTGCAGCACATACCTGCAACATTGTTTGTGCAGGGAATATAAGCACAGGATCAAACATAACATGCTCCACACTTTAGTCCCTTACTCACCATAACATCTTTTTATTTCATCGACCGTAGCCTTAACCCAAGGCTATTATTGCTCATCTAAATTGCATTATTTGATCCTTTGCATATTAAAAGAAATCTGTTATGGCAAATGACTTTGAGTTACCCCCAGGCATGTTTATGGAGATGAAGTGGACTCATGCTGATAAAAATCTGTCCTACATAATTTGAAATGATTATAGCCCATTATTATGACTGCTTGGCAGGTTGCCACACTAAATTATATGCCAGGATTTATTGATTAGTTCAAACATTTAGTGTCTGCTTTAAATTAGATTTTTATTCCTAGCAAATTCACATGGATAAACATACTAATATCTAAATCTTAATTATTGAGATTAAATGATTAAATTATATTTGATTTTTTTTAGGTGTTTCAGCACAACTGACCAGTGCACGATTGCGGAGGAACACATCAGTCGGGACTCCATTTTGGATGGCTCCTGAGGTCAGAGTCCACGCTTCAGTTACCACACACATGTTCTTCTCTAATAATGCAGCAGTAAAATAACACACGTGTTTCAGTGCCTGATGGAGAATTTAAAATGAGCAAAGTCTGATATATGTGTTACAAAGAGAGAGAGAGAGAGAGGCTCAGTCATTTCTGTGTGACTCTCCCCTGTGTCATTGTGTATTCCCCTCCACGGGCGCAGCTCTTGAGGTCGCCTCAAGGTTAATAGCTGGGAGTCTGTGGCCCCCAGCCTACTCTTTGGCAAAAATGAGGTGCGGTGATTGGGCTGGTAGAAAAGGACCTCAGGGGCAATTAGAATAAACTCAGCTGTGTAATGTAGTGTCAATTATAATTATTGACTGTGGCAAAGAGAGGCTCATACCGCTGCCAACTGAACTGACCTACCTTTCAGTGTTTAAATACCCCACGTTAGTAGGAGAGAGCGCTATAACAAGGAGGAAGCTTTAAGCTATTACTCAGTTTCTTTCAGATGGTATCAAATTGATAAAAACAAGGTGCTTTATTTCAAGTATTTGACACAATGGTCTCAAACTGGCATATTTCTGCAAGTCATAACTGACTGGCATATTTCTTTTAAGAAAAAAACTAGATTTTAGTACTCAGTAACAGTCTTAAATGAGTTCAGATGGTCACTGTTGTGTTATGTCTCCAGGTCATAGCCTGTGAGCAGCAGTATGACTACTCGTACGACGCCCGCTGTGATGTGTGGTCGCTCGGCATCACAGCCATCGAGCTGGCAGACGGAGATCCCCCGCTGGCTGAGATGCATCCAGTGAAAGCACTTTTCAAGATCCCACGGTGAGTCCACTGGAGGGCGCTCCTACTACACAGCTGGAGGCAGCACACATGCGCACACACACACAAGAACACTCAAACACTGCTTCCCACTTTGTCAGGAGGACAATGACAAACTGAATTTAACAGTAGAGGTGGAAAAAATAACAGTGGCTTTCCTGACAAATGGAATAATTTTACTCTGAATTGAAATTTACAATATGAAGAGACAATAAATCTATTTATTTGTGGTTATAGTTGTATTTCTTGTTGCCACTGCATTTTCATGATTCCTATCTAAAAGGCAGCATCTGCTCAATAATCTGTGTTGAAAAATCTTTGTCATAAAAAATGTAGACGTGTTTGGCCTTAAAATTAATGCAGTGCTTCAATCTGTAAAAATATTCACTGCTGGAGACAGTTTGTGTCTGATAATCATTTGAGAGCTTAGTGGCTACACGCGGTTGACCTTTTGTTATCAGCACAATCGCGCAATTATCTCCCAGTTAGGTAGAGATATGCCCTTCTGATTGCAATTTGCATTGGTGATTAGCTCCATTCACATTGAGATGAGGCTGTCACCTCCTCCCCGTCACAATGTTATCTCCTCCCCGCCAAGCCAGAGGAGGAACAAGCATGCCTTGCGTGGTAAGAATTATGGGAGCACTAACGCAGCATTTCATCAGCACCAAATTCAACCAGAATGTAAAATAATTACAAGAGCGGGGACGGCAAAGAGCAAGACACCTCGTTAAAATGGATGCTACCAATTCAGACTTTTTTTTTTTCACATTCACTTTATAACACGTCATCTTTTTAATGGAATAGATGTAGCTTGGGGCTTGTTTGTTTGGGAAATTTTTAAAAAAAAGCAACCTGGAACTGGATGAGTGGTTTCTGTCAAGTCAAAAGCAGCAAGTTTCCTTATCAAACAGCAGCCATAATAAGAATGGGCATATGCATTTCCCTTGTCACTGTCCAATCCCATTTCATTAGTGCAGATTTATGTATAGTCTAATATGTTAATAGAATTTGACATATATCATTAACTGGCATTTCTCAGTCTCTGTTCAAATCAAAATAGATATTTTGCCCTTTTTGGTTGGAAACGGGACCTTTTATAGGCTTATAGGCGGTTGCAGTGTAAATCACAGCGAATGTGTTGAACCATGAAATGATTCTGTTAACATGTCATTTATCTCGAATATATTTTCCCATCACTGCAACGCGGCAGACAAAATCACAAGGAAAGGTGTTGTAAATTATGACTCCTGTGTGAATGACTTTCTAAATAGGGAAATGTGTTTCACCTTTGAGTCGTTAAGTGGCGCCGAGAGTGATTCATGATGAAATCAGAGGGATTCATCTTTACAGGTTTTGAGGATTGTAAACTTCTAGATTTTTTTTCCCTCTATGTAATACTTCACAAGCCATTTCTGAAGTATTGTCCTTGGGTAATGCATGTTTTATGAAATTCATAGAAGCATAAAACATGCAAGAAGCATTTTCATCATTCTGATATTTTACAGTTGCACACAGTAATGTGTTTCCAGGCGAAAGGATTCACTGTCATATAGTTAATCTTGTGTATATAATCCATCCTATCATTCGTCCTCTCTGGAACACATCTAGATAGTAAAATACAAGAAAAATACGCCCCAGTTGAGGTTCATGTTATACATTTCCTTATATGCTGTAGCAGTGTGTAGTCAGCTCTTCGTAGTGGCACTATCTCTCATGCCTGCGATGCTGTTTGTTATTTGCAACCTCTTCTTTTCTTTCTTTCTTTTTCTAAGAACGCCACACTGGATAGTCTCTCTTGTCAAGCTGAAAATTGAATGGCCCCTGGTGAGGACCAAATAAACACCTAGTGCTATCACCGCTTTGACTACAGGGGCTAGCAGCAGATAGCCATTTTGTCACTGTTTTGGTTGCACAGGTGGAAATGATTCTAGTCTCAGCAGGCTATAAACGATAGAGGAGCTCTGATATTGGTCAGAGAGGACGCTGATGAGCTCCATGAATTAGGGTCACCTTGGTGCTCGGTCTGTTTGTGCTTCAGAAATATCAGATACTTGAGGAATTGTGACATACACTCATTCCTTGTATAAGTTTAATCAATCTGTTATTTTTTTTCGATGTAAAATCCAAAGTTTTTGTGAATTATTCCACTATTTCTGCTTTTTGTTCTAATTAAAAGTAATTGAGTGTGTATGACAGATATGTGGTCGTCATGATGACCATGAATGAAGGTAATGGAGCATGTCAGAGGGTAAAGTTGTAAAATCATCAGCTGCAAAATTAATTACGGATACTAGAGTCAAAGAGGGTCTGTGATATTTAATATACTGGAAGGTTAATTGCTTGAGCCAATATTCTCTCCGGCGTACACAGTGTCTGCGTAACATTAAACCAAAGTGTGTGTAAAACGTGTTGTAAAGGTTAGAAGCAACTGGCAAAGACGTCCAAGGTTGTGTTCATCCGGCCAGATCCCTGTAGATATTAGCTACATATTTAACAGTGCGTGTATCTGTCTGAGCCGAGACCAGAACCAGCGGGACAGAAGATGGAAGTAAATGATGTCTTGTCAGAGGCAACAAAGGCTAATCAAATCATGAGCTCAGGGAGAGAAATCCAGACCAGAGTGCTGGTGAGAGACAGCTCTCATGGAAAAAGCCTGAGTCTGTGGAGCACAACAGCCAGGGGTGAAGGATATCAACACTGTTTCTGACACATAGAATGAAATCTTTCAAGAGGTGAAAAATCAAGTTTAGAGTGAACTAGAGTCAAGTCCTAAGGTTAAGGTTGATGCTTGAAACAAAATAGTTCATACATGTCATTAGACCTCGTCTGAAGACAAAAGTGTTTATAGCTGTTCTGAGCGGCCATACTTGAAGGCGGAGTGAAAAACCAGCCGTCTTAGAGAGGAGGAAGACGTGATAATCATTTAAATATGGAGATAATGGTGCACGCTTTTGGAAAATCTTTCTTCAAAGGCATTTATAGTATTGCACTCAGGTATGCACACAAAAAGTGACAGAAGTAATTGTGTGAAAAAAGAAAAAAAAAGAGAGAGAGCCAAGAGAGAGGTTCAAATCTGTTCACCTGGCCAATTGAGGCGTGACATGAGCACGGTTAGCGGACTGCCGGTTTCAGAAAGTCACAGGAATTGTCAGATGCAACATACTGACACCTTTAATGTGCAAATACTTGACATGTATTTTAAACTCTGTAGAAAAGCCTTAGGCAAAAAAAAACGGTTTAGCAAAAGTGAAACATTTTACAATCGCTAGCCTGTCAGCTTTTTCAGTCAGTCACAGAAGAATGCCAGAAATAATGCTGATTTGGAGACTGTGTGCAACCTGCCAATGTTTCAACAAATTGCTCCTTGTTACTGTGAAAACAAGTCATCATTCAAAATAACTCAGATGACCGTAATGCTCTACCTTTGTATTTTATATTAAAAAAGTCTGTTTGGATGGAAAGCTTATACCATGATGTCACAGATTTCCCATTATCAGACATTGATGCAGTCTTGACCCCTGACAGGAGATCACTGGCTGGTTGGATGACTTTCCAATCACGAGTAAAGGCTATAGCATCTCCGTCTTTTGAAGCAGTTATTTTACTGCTCTGTGTGGCGTCCAGCACTGCAGCATTTGGTGATGCATCCGCCAAAGACTTGATAAATGTAGCGATAGTTCTCTGTGTTCATGCATGTATGCTCAAAGAAGTGCTGGTGCTCTGGCTGCGGTGATGGATGAGCTGAAATTTTAAGCGGGCGGTCCATTCGCTGAGTAAGTCTTTATATTGGGCCTTCATACTCATTCTCTGTTAAGCTTGTGTAAAGGCCACTGTGTTTCTGCTTTTAGACACCGGTGCTCTCTACAGTATGACTCTCAAGCAAAGAAATACATGGATCTTGCTCCAGTTATTATCTTCTTTAAGTACATCACTGCTCACCTCTTATTCTCCCCAATTTTAATCAGAACTGCACCAAGAAGGTTATGTAGTTTCGCTTCATGATAGATTCACAGCATATTTAGATGTTTTGCCTTTATAACTTCGCTGAAGTGGAAAAATTCAACATTGCTGCCTGTTGTTTTTGCAGTTTAATCACCTCCAAAGACTCCATGTTGTCTGGTTTAATGGACTTCAGTTGTGGAGATCTGGCAAAACAACTGATCATTTTAGGTTTTTATATCTTAATAATGATGATTATAATGATTCAAGCTCTTCACAGCATTTGTTTCATTTGTTAAAATGTATGTTGTATGGAAGAAGACAAAGTGAGCACTGACAAAGTTGAATTAAGTGCAGCAGTCAAAGTTTAAGTGTTGAACCGAATAATGGCTTGAATGAAAAATAAACAATACATCCCATGGGAAATAGAAATTAGGAATTCTGCATACCAAGTATCACATTCATATATTGCATTGGCCTGAATTTTGTCTTTCCTCGTGGCTTAGTTACAGCTGTCAAGTGCTATTGACACCTCTCTGATTTTGCCTCAATCCACTCCGAGGAACGTTTGACAGTACAAGCTCTGCCTGGACCTAGATTTGAATAAGCCATTTGTGTTTACAATATGAGCCAGCACTCTCACAAATGCTGAGGGAAAAAACTGCCTGAATTTGCTAGGCACAATGAGCGCACTTGACAGTGTTATCAGTAGTGTGCTGCTATATTGACTTTGTAATGTATAAGCAGTATGGTACAACATCAAGGCGAGAACATGTCTTCAGGCTCATATTAGAGGTTGCATTGAAGCAGTCAGTTACTGGCTTTGATCTGCACTTTGGAAAGGATTGCCTGTCTGAATCCTTATCAAAGACTCGACTAACTTAGTGCTGTGGAAAATGACAGATTTTGTACCCCAACATCCTCCCCATCCTTCCAAAAAAAAAAGAGAAAAAAGATGTCAAATATGTTGTCGTTTAACGTGTAACTGCACCTACTTTTGTGATTAGCAAAATGAAACAGTTCATTGTTAATTCAAATTAATGCACCTTTTGTCTTTCACTCCTGGGAATTCATATTCTATTTGTCATTCTGATGGCTTTGTAAAACAACACACAGGAGCTAATTACTAGTTAATAAATGTCTCGACCAGGTCTGTCACTGTTTGGCTGACAGTGACAGAAGGCTCAGCCTCCAGCTGTCAGACTGGCAGCCCCTGGTGAAGATGACTGTACTCAGGCCCGTCCAGCCTTGGCTCCTCATACAGACCTGCCTGCTGTCATCGTGCGCACTTGAAAAGTGTTAGCCTCATTATAGATGGCCTCCGTAAATGCTGCTGACAGAGGTATAACTAGCTCCCATAACTTTTGGCTCCCAATGGCAGATGCTTGCTGCCAGACAGTGGAGGAGCTGTTATCATTTGTCACTTTTTCTATGGCTGCCACAGACCTGGACACCGACCAGCTCGTCCTCGGACCAAAAACCTCACACTCTGCCTGCCAGCTATCATTTGTCAGCTAACTCAAGAGACAATGCTCAAAGTCTTTAGTTTCCAGTGAGGATCATGTCATTTGAATTAATCTGATAAAGTCACTGTTTCTCAGATATTATGCTGATTTTTTTTTTATGTTCTAATTTTGTTTCAGAAATCCTTCCCCTACATTACGAAATCCAGAGCAATGGTGCAGAAGTTTCAGCCATTTCATCGGCCAGTAAGTGCTGTCTACCTCAACAAATCAACTGTTGTCCTCTTTCTGTCTTAAGACTTTTTGGAAAAGTGGTTATGTTTACAAGACATCATGGACACTAAATGACCAGAGAAGAGCCTTGCCCTTCCTGCATTGTTGAGGCAGACACTGATATTTTGGAATAATAAAAGTCATTAACAATTTATCAGCTTATATAGGTTTTTCACCTAAACATCAAATGAACAGACACATTTGGTAAGGATCCCCCTGATTTAGTTTATTAAGAGTTGGTTTGATTAATAAATAGTTATATGTTAAGATATGTCTGGTGCTGATAGGGAGGTGGAGTGGGATGGTTTAGGGATGATGTAGGAGAAATGATGTGCATTTGTATTTACAGTAAGATGTAGTCAGTCTTTCAATTTATGTTTATTTGCTAAATTCAAGTTATGTCTTGTGCATTTACCTGTTAATATATTCATGCAAAAAATGAAGAAACTAAAGAAATAATTGCCAAAGAAAATGCCCAGGGTAGGATATTTTAGCTTCAACCAAAAAACTTTATCACCAAAGATGACAGTAATCTGCAAATTTGAATAAAAATTTAATTGGGAAGACATATATATATATATATATATATATATATATATATATATATATATATATATATATATATACACAAATAAGAATATATAACATGCTAATTAAGCCTATTACTGCCAGGTAAATCTCTCTGTATTTCACAGTATACAGAGTTTTTAAATCTCGTTTCAGGTTTGATATTACCGCACTGGCCGAATGAAAGAAACGTTCACATCACTTACTTGGAATTATAAACAGCAGCTAGTCATGAAAATGACATTACACAGTTTTAAATATTTTATGTAGCAGTTGCGCCATATGAAATTATAAAACCTACATGGGTTCAAAGTTGTTTTCATCAGACTCAGCAGGAACAGTCAAACATTAGCTATAGTACATTATCAGTGAGCAGCATAGTGAATGTAAACATGGAGGGAATTGAAATTGATATTTTATAGGCGGATTCTATCAACCCTCTTGTCTTTCTGTTCATTGACTTTCATTTGTGTAAATCTGCTGCAGAGGAATAAACTAAATCACCTGAGTTATCAGTTCTATCTGAGACCCTGATAACTTATCATTTCCTCCACTGTGCAAAGCTAATAATGTCAGTGGTGGCTTGTAATGGTTGCTCAGAATATACAACCTTAATATCTACAGCGCAGAGGCGTGTGAGCCTGAACCATAATGAGAAAATAAAATTCAATTTGTTTGGAGAATTACTTGTGAAGGCACAGTTTCTGGCTAACATTTATGTTGGCATCAGTGCAGGTTTGCATTGAAATGCAATAACTGAAAAGAAGCAATTGAAAAAACAAATAGGCCATCTGCCTTAAGGGCCTGTTGGCTTTTTTTTTTTGGTGTCACTTGAGTTATTGATTGGTCAAGACAGAATCAAGAAGTATTACGCCTTAAACCAGCCAACGCACATTGAACTGATGTTAGTTTTTTATACTTTTTGCACTATACAGTGTCATTGCAACGGTTTTCATTGATACTTTTTTGGATTGCATTGTAATCAAGGTTAATTGATTGTGTGGTATCATATCAGCATTAATCTCCCCAAACAAAGCCCACCAGAGTTCCATGTGGGGAGGCTGGACAATGTTATCAAGCTTTGCAGGCTGTTTGTGAAGCCTTTGCAGCCCTGTCAGACCGGTGTGTGTGTTTGTGTGTAAGGGGGGAAGCGGGGTGGGGGGTGTTTTTTGGGATAATAAATCCATCACCAGTGTCTGCACTTGTGCAGCCAAAGAGCTGACTTCTGTGACAAAGTGGCCCGCCGCTCAGCTCCCCAGCAGCACAGCCCTGCTAATAGCAGCAACCTCTACTTAATGTCCTGATGCTAATGAATTCATGGAATTAACTTTCAGAGCTGAACAAACTGATAAAAGAAACTGAATTCCAGTGAAGATTAGGTGCAAGGAATTAGAGTGGTGTTTTTCTCCTATCTTGCCTCTGCTTGCAATTGTTAGTGCTGTAGTGCTTACACACACATTCAGATGTTTTAAGTCTTTAGCTGAACAAGTAAATGAACAGTACAAACGTGGGTTGTTGATGAATGCGTTCTTGAGTTCACATTGGGGATTTCAAGTATTTTAATTTAGTAGGTTTTTGTCTCTCAATATATCCAAACTGTCAGAGATGAAAGAAAAATGTGTTTTCTGCGTGTGGTTTTGCGCTGGGATGTGTCCTGTCTGGTAACAATATGTTGTGAGCATCTGTATCAGCAGCAAACTGATGCTGTAGTGCAGCCGCCAGCCTGTATCACAAAGTGACATCACCTATCGGCAAACACTGCACATCACAGATAGTCTCACTGCTGTGCCATAGCAGGGCTTGTTTGGACTCGGGGGCCATGGTGATAGTGACCATGTGGTACTCAGACACAGAACGACAGATTAGTGACCCAGACTTTAAAGGAGCTCTCCACTGGTGTGAAAGTCTGTCTGAGCTGACCCCGACAAATCAGGTTTCTACAATGTTTAGGTGATTGCACAGTTTCTCATTAGCCGATTTGAAAATTGGTAAATGATAATGTGGTAGTGAGGTTTCATCTGTCTGATGGTTTCCTCTATTTTCTTTACCGATTGCTAGTAAGGAGATGGAGATGAAGTAACTTTGTGATGCTTTTGTATTTGTAAGGTGTCTGATAAAGGATTTTGAGGCACGTCCATCTGTGACCCACCTCCTGGAGCATCCCTTCATCAAGCAGGCCCACAGCAAAGATGTGGCACTCCCACAGCAGTTAGCTGCTCTCATCCGGGAGCAGCAAGAACTGGGTGGCACAACCAAAACCAAGTAAGTCTCTCAAAATGTTTTTTTATTTTTTATTTGCCTTTGCAGAAGAAAATTAACATGCTGAGATGAAAAAGCTGGTTGCTTGATTTGTGTGTTGTCAGACAGCAGACTGACTCATTGGTGATATTGTTTTTGTCCAGCAGGGGGCAGGCTCTCATCTTCTTACACTCAAGCTCTGAAATGATGATGAGTCCCAGTAATGGACATTACAGTATGTGATTAAAGAGAAGTTAGGGGACTGTGACTAATTCAAAAGGAATGATTGTGCTGACTAACACTAGATTAATACCATTTAGGCCAGTGGATATTGCAACCATCTGACGGGGAATCCTCAGTACAAAACATTTCTCCACCCGTGTGATTAAACTAATGATGGAGTAAATATTCTGTTCAAGATTGATTTACTTCTGGAGGCAAGTGACTTTTCAGCTGTACAGTCTTCTTTTTACATGTTTTTAACAAGCTAATCAGATTATTGAAACTGTTTTTCTTTAAAGATTATAATAGCAGCTACTGCACAAGTTCTATGTTTTGTAGAGAAAAAAAATATATATATATGTGGGTATAATTTGTAGTGATTTCATCCTAAAATGTGGCGTGATGAGTACTTCACCCAGATGCTCTCAGTGAGTGCAGCAAATGACAGAGCAGAAACTCTTCTGTTATTTACTGGAGAAATACTGACTTTGGCAATGCTTAATCTTCATTATAAAGGAGTTCGCTGAACCTGCCCTTGACTGAGAGTCTTGATGTTGTGCCAGCTCTGTTTACTCCCGAGAGTGTGCAGAGTCGGTGCCTGAGCCTGATCCCGAATTCCTGTCCACAGTGAAAGTGGATAATGGGATTAGGAGCTTGTAGGGCGAGAACTGGGCTTGCCTGGTTTAGTCTCTCATGCCACAGATCAGCACACAATGACTCCAGATAAGAATAAAGACATAGAGAACTTAAAAGTAGCTGCCGTAGGTGGAATAGTGTGATTTACTTCAAAGCAGAAGAGTGGTAGAGGCTAACGGTCTCTAGTCCCTCTCTAAAGGGACGGGATGACGAGTATTCACTTTATAGGGACCACATATGGAGCATGTGACTTTATTTCTGTGCTGCTGCATTTACACTATATTCAGAATATAAAATGAATAAAAAGGCAGAGGAGGAAGAGGAGGACATGATTCTTAACCTGAAGCTTGAATATTTTTATCATGATAAGATTGATTATTAAATATAATAGAATATAGATGCATCTTATGAAGGAGGATATTTTATTGTTATTGCAGTTTTGAGGATCGAGAAGTAACCAGAAAATCATCCATCTTTGTTTTCTGACTTTCCTATCCTGTCTGTGGCAGTCAGCCCCGAGCCAGTACTCACCAATACTCACTCGGCTCACACTTATGTAGTTTCACTTTTAGAAAAAGCTAAAGAATTTCTGAAACTGCTGGGCACTGTAGTTTTTAGCAAACATCACTCATTAAAGGAGTAAATTGTGCATCTGTTAGGGACTATTTTCAGCTGTGCATTAATCCATGTTTGGTCAGCTAGTGAATATTTACAGCAGCAGGACAGTGGATGTGGGATTGACTCAAAATAAACTTCAGTGACCATGTTCACGGTGATGAAGACACATGTCACCCAGTCCAATGATTTGGCTAATTGATGTAGTTTTTTTATGATATAGGGATGACAGTGTTGGTTGGCCCACCACTTTGCTTCAGACTGACATATCCCGACACCTATTGGAATGTTTTGCCATTAAATTTTGTACAGACTTTTATATCTCCCTCAAAATTCATTATAATAACTGCTCATCCCTTAACTTTTCATCTAATGCTGTCATCAGGTCACAGTTTTTAATTTAGCCAATTGTTTGGTTTATGACCAAATGCCTGTGAAACTAATGAATTCCCAATTAGCAAATATTAACATGCCAATGCACTAATCTAAGGATGGTAAAAATTATGCCTGCTAAATATCAGCATCATTGTCATTATGGGCATGTTAGCACGCTGACATTAGCATGTAGCTCAAAATGCTGCTGTGTGTAAGTACAGCATCACACACCCTCTCCGTCACTTAACCTTTCTGTTAGTTTGCCTCAGTGGCCAACTGCAGTACTGCAACAAAAAAATCCTCTGCAGCATTTTCCCCATAGACCCTCATTATAAAATAGACAACTTTACTCTTGGTATAATACATTTTTAAACGTTTTGTATGTGTAAAACTTTTTCCATAGCCTTGAATAATTATTTTATGTGCATGACATCATACCGTTGTAAAATGAATGGGCTAAGTGCAGGTGGGACCAGGGATAAAAACACTAATTTGAATGTGCAGTGTTGCACAACACAGGAGCAAACAGAGAGGGAAGAAAACTCTCATTCAAATGAATGGGCGCCATCTTGAGTCCGCTATCCAGTCTTGTTAATACTTTTTGGATTACAATGAAGGTCTATGACGGAAGAATAAGCTATCAGGCTTTGGCCACACAGACAGTACATGTTAGTAGGATTAAATTTCATAGAAATGGCTGATTATCGCACACTGCAGTCTACTGTGCACACTCACACATACATGCATTATAGACACACACAGACTGAGTTCTCTTTTGCTCTCGTTCACACACTCTGATGTCCCCTGAGGTTTTCCCCAGTCCTGTGGAGCCAGCTGGCTCTGTGCTGACCTCTGCCCACTGGGGCTCATTGGAAAGTGATAGGTCAAAACGTAGATGAAGTGCAATCACCGCCTCTGATAATGGGGGATGTGTCCCCTGGGAAGGCTTTAAGGGCTTCACACAAACCTTGGAAGTGACTGGGTCTTACATTCAGCCAGTCAAACTACTGTTTTCTCATTTGGTGGTCACTTTACTGCTTTCTGAGGCATTATCATGTCCTTGGCTTCATACAGGCACGAACGGATCAATACTCGTAAAACCCTCATAATAGAGAGCTGTCCCGATGATGATCTGGTAAACCTGGAGTTCTTAGATGAGGTAAGATTTAATGTGTTTATCTCATTGTGCATTGATCGGCCCTAGGTACAATGTTCTTGATATAATGCAGGGTTTTTTTTTCTTTTCTGCAGGAGAGAATAATCAGCCATCTCCAGAAGAGGTATGATGAGCTGCAGGTGTACACTTATGTTGGTGACATCCTCATTGCTCTCAATCCTTTCCAAAACCTCAGCATCTACTCTCCCCAGGTTGGTTATGGACCAGTCACACAATGTTCCCAGCAGTTTCTCAATCACATGGATATGATGAATGATTGCTCGTAAATGCGGGCACTGGTCCCACCTGAGTGGGTGAACATACCATACTCTATGTGTCCTGCTTGTTATTTGGTAGTGACTGCACACACAGCCTATGAAGATGTATGATCAAAGATATTTTATTAACATTGATAAGAGCAAGAGCTTCATTAGGCTTTTTCTCTCTCTTTTAAATATGAAAAAATGGTGAAAATTGGATTAAAAAAAAGAACCTATCAAGACAAAAATCTTGGATGAAATCAGATTTTAAAATACCACTTGCACCATAAACCATGCTGTAATTGATCAATTTCTGTTCTTTTAATACATATTTTAAGCGATTCTGGTGCATAGTCAGCAATTTCCTCCAATTTTTTTCTTCACTTTCAGTTACTGAAAGTGTATTGTGAGCTGTCCTCATCACAAGAGGACCTCATTTGTATCATCTTTAAACTGCGATGAACGTTATCTTCCTGTAGCAGGGAACACAACAAGTCTTGGGTGTGTGGGAGCATAAAGTCTGGTGAAAATTAGTTTAAACTGACCTGCTCTTTAAATAAATCAAGGTATTTTTCTGCATGTGTCTTCTCTTAGTTTTCTAAGCTGTACCACGGTGTGAAGCGAGCTGACAACCCTCCACACATCTTTGCTGCTGCTGATGCAGCTTACCAAGGCATGGTGACTTTCTGCAAAGACCAGGTATTCTACAGAACACCCTTTGATTGTAAAATTATTGTAAAAATAAGATAAAAACACAGAATAATCTTGTGTATGATTTAGAAGAATCCTTTCTTGATGTTTTCCTTTTGTTTCAGTGTATCATCATCAGTGGAGAGAGCGGTGCTGGGAAAACAGAGAGTGCCCATTTGATTGTTCAACATCTTACCTTCTTGGGAAAGGTATAGTAGCTGTGTGGTCGTCGGCCCAGTTCCAGTGTCCCCCCCCAACAGTTGTTGTTGGATTAAAAATATTTGGAAGTCACCATCATGTCATCACAGGACAAACAAGTACACATACATACAGTATGTTGGTTCGCTTCTGTTTTATTTTCCTTTTTTTCCTGATTTGCAATTCCACGGTCATTGCTGTTTTGGTGTCACAACCCTATGCATCGCGGTTTATTCCGTTAAGCAAGAAAGTCTGCAAGAAGTTGATTTAGAGGAAGTACTTGTCAGAGTCTGTGAGAGAGTAAAGGGGGACATTGCAACTGGGCCATCCTCTTACACTGATAAACAGTAAATAAGAAAGAAAATAAGAAATATGTTATTGCTCTCAGGCCAACAATCGGACACTGCGTGAGAAGATCTTGCAGGTGAACCCCCTTGTAGAGGCCTTCGGAAACGCCTGCACAGCTATCAATGACAACTCCAGCCGCTTCGGAAAGTACCTAGAGATGAAGTTCACACCCACAGGAGCCGTCATCGGGGCCAAGATATCAGAGTACCTGCTGGAGAAGTCGAGGGTCATCAAACAGGCTATGTATGTGCCTCTCACACTCGGTCTCATTGGAGTTGCTTTTGTTGTATTTCTGATGACTTTGTTTTCTTTCAGGGGAGAGAAAAACTTCCACATATTTTATTACATTTATGCTGGACTCTACCACCAAGATAAGCTGAAGACTTACAGGTTACCGGCCGGGACACCTCCAAGGTCAGTGCTGCAGTTTGGCCTTGACGTGTTCATACAGTAGAAATCCTGCCATTTTTCATTTCCCATCACGGAAACTGACAGTGACAATCAATAATATGCATCTGCAGGTACATCGACAGTCAGCACTGCAAAGTGATGCAAGACATCGTCTCCAGCAAAATGTACAAGGAGCAGTTTGATGCAATTCAGGAGTGCTTCCGAAACATCGGCTTTACTGAAGAGGTACTTTTATACTCAGATGAATACACATAATTTTGGTTACAGATCTGTTGAGTGCTATGTTATTTGTATCTGCTTCTCCTTTTCATTTTAGGAAGTCAACTCTGTTTACAGAATTCTCTCAGCCATCTTGAACACTGGCAATATTGAATTTACTGCTATCACATCCCAACACCAGACCGATAAGAGTGAAGTGCCGAATTCAGAGGCCTTAGAGAACGGTGAGATATATTTGGCACCGTGTGTTGTTATACTCTGCGATACTCTTGTTGAAGCCATAGAAACATGTAGGTTTACTGTAATGGTCTCCCTGAAGAGAGAAGATTTGGTTATGTGATTTAGATGAGATTAAAAAAAGGAATCTTTTTTATGTTTAATTCTTCCTTGTGTGATTTAAGGACTGCACTCTGTAGTAAAATACCTTCCTTGTCTGCAGATATTTTCTGGGTGGATGATTTTGAAAAGACCTGAGTTGTGTTTTAAGAAGGGAACTTTTTTTTGTGGCAGATTGTAGCTGTAGATTGTCGGAGAGGGGAAGAGAAATGTGTTCACAAATCATCTCTTATGTTGTGAAATTATTTGTTATTGTTGTTTCACTATGGCAACTATATATTAGATGTCTTATGAGTCTTTATGTACATGACAAAAAGTTAATTAAACAATCATATCTTGTTACCAAGAAAAAAGGGGAAAAACAAAATATTCCTCTAAGAAAATGAAACCATAATACATCCAAAAGCACAGAACTCCCTGTCATTTACATAAAAAATGTAAAGAAGCAAAGACAGCCGCATTAAAATGTTGTTGGGGCTTATTTTTATGCTAATGATAATGGCAGACGAGCTCTTGATTATCAAACTATCTCATCTCTCCTCTCAGCTGCGTCTCTCCTCAGCATCGGCCCTGAGGAGCTCCAGGAGGCGCTGACCTCCCAGTGTGTGGTCACTAGGGGCGAGACCATCATCCGCACCAACACCGTGGACAAAGCCGTTGATGTCCGAGATGCCATGTCCAAGGCGTTGTATGGACGCCTGTTCAGCTGGATAGTCAACCGCATCAACTCTCTGCTGCAACCTGACATGAATATCTGGTGAGTGTGTGCTGGTGATGAACATCTGAACGGACGTCCACAGTTGCTCTCTCGTGTCTCTGGTGATCACGTAGAGTTTCTGCAAAGCTCTGATGACCTTTATGGAAGTCTGTAGAGGTAAATGCAAACATGCAGAGGAGAATATCAATGGGCGAGCACAAGACAAGCAAAAAAAAAAAAAGTTTTAATAAATTTTTGATACAGAGTTGCGTGCAGAGAAAATAATGTTCAGATGATTAAAAAGACTTCAGAGAGACTGCAAAGAGGCTGTTCATTGATCCAAAAGAATTCCTTCATAAATATGAGCGTCGACTGTCAAGGAGTCATCTCTCAGAGATGTATAAAAGCCAGAATCCTGTCTGCATTCCAGTCATCTTTTTGGTTTCCTTAATGCCATTAATAACCTGGTAGCACTGGCTAAAGGTGACCTCTACATACAGTGGGAAAGGACTGATCATGAAAGTAGCAGCTCCAAGCACTGAATATAAAATACAGGATGTTAAATCTTCATTCTGTATTGTAGAAATATGTATTGTTTGTGCACATATTGAAAATGACTTAAGGGTAAATCAATGCAGAGTGAAATAAAGTAATTTACGAAGCTCTGACATTGTGAAAGCTGATGTTTATGATTTCTCACCAGACTAGGCCGTCCAGACCAGACTCTGTATTTGGGTTGAACTTGCGTTATCATTAATTTTTTATCAATTAATATGGCTGCTGGGATTTGCTTGTTCCGTTACACAGAAGAATAAGTTTGTTTGTCCCCTTTTCCTCCTTTGAAGTGCTGCAGAGAGCGGCATGAATGTGGGAATCCTGGACATCTTTGGATTTGAAAACTTCAGGAAGAACTCTTTTGAACAATTGTGCATCAACATTGCAAATGAGCAGATCCAATTTTACTTCAACCAGCACATATTTGCCCTTGAACAGGTGAGTTGAAGATTATGGATG
Source organism: Thunnus thynnus (assembly GCF_963924715.1). Taxonomy (NCBI): domain Eukaryota; kingdom Metazoa; phylum Chordata; class Actinopteri; order Scombriformes; family Scombridae; genus Thunnus; species Thunnus thynnus. Next base: position 18,458,337 of record NC_089527.1, read on the forward strand.
TTAATAGTACGTCTGTGATAAATGCATTTTGCTTAAGATGCAAATGTACTATGCTTGGAATGAAAGCATCCACCAAACAACACTCCTCAGCAATGAAGTATATTGAGCCTTTAAATACTGTTATGCAAATCAGTCATTTTAATATTATTTGTGTGTTTACGCATCTATCAGGGCAGGGATGCTCTCAACACAAGCATTTTGTTTGTTGCCGGGGTTGTGATTTGTAAAGAATTGTTGTGCGCCACCAAATTAGTCTCTTAATTGATTTAATGAAGTTGTTTACGCTGAAGTGCGAGAAGTCTTTATTTTCCTTGATGGATATGAATAGACCTTAATCAAAAAGCATTTTACCATAATGCCTTTAGTCTGTTTTAACTTTGCAACAGTCCTTCTAAAAGCAATTACAAGGCAACAGGTGACTATTTTATTCATACAGCACATTTCTTTACATGCAAACTCAAACTACTTTACGCTGAAATGCATACAGCAACACATGCACATTAGAATACACTAAATAAAAGACAAATAGTATAATTAATTCAGGGAACAGTCTCTGCTCATTCACTTACAGTTTCCAGCACTCTCCAGGACCAGAACCGTTATTGGAATCTACATTTATACATTGATTACAGTAGTGATCATTAATAATAAGGCCTTAAACCCTCGGAAGAGTTTCGCGTCTACAAAGATTTACCAGCTGCCCCTGATGTAGGCCTGGTGTTTTTTTATTTGGTGTGGATGTCTTGCTGTACACAGAGACTGATTATTCTGAGTTAATGACTTAAACATGAGGACGGTTTAGATCCATTGGTTCCACTTTATTAGTAAAATATATATTTAAAACAACTTTTTGATCTGAAATTAAATAGATGCAATAATATGATATGACTCTGGGTTATTTGCTAATTGAAATAAATTATGAATAAGTAAGTGGCTCTATTTGTTAGTTCAGAGCTGTTTTATGCATTCAGTAAAATACTCTATTATGCTGTAAACTTCAGCCATAGACACATACACAGTCGGCTGCAGCTGTTTGGTTTTGTTGATTAGAAACTTATTTTTCCCCTCACACATGCACAAAATCATATTTAGCCCAGATTGTTTAATTGGGTCATTTAGAGAAAATCATGAACTAGATTGTTCTACATTCACTCATTAGATGGAATATCAGAGTGAGGGAGTGGATGCCAGCCTGGTGGAGTACGAGGACAACAGGCCCATCCTGGACATGTTCCTCCACAAGCCCATGGGTCTGCTGTCCCTGCTGGATGAGGAGAGCCGCTTCCCTCAGGCCACTGAGCAGACCTTAGTGGGTAAGACTGCAGCCACACCTGCAACATGCTCAGACATCAAACAAACACAAATCAGGAAGGTATGAGGTTGAGAGTAGCTGCAGCTTTTCACACAGTTTATACAGTTTTTACTGCACTGCACCACATGAAATCTCTTTTTTGTGTCTTTGATTCGTTCTTTCTTTTTCATTTCTTGTTTGCAGATAAGTTTGAGGACAATTTGCGCTGCAAGTATTTCTGGATACCTAAACGTGTGGAGCTTTGTTTTGGAATTCAGCATTATGCAGGAAAGGTATCAAAGTCTGTGCATCACTTCAGTTTCAATATAATTCATTTTTATCATTTATTGATTTTCTGCAACTATATGTTCATATCATGTTATGCTTTTACAAAGTTCTGTTGTTTAAATTAATGATTTTAAGATAATTGTAATTATAAACCAAAATGATTAGGTATTAAGTGTGTGAAGCAATATTTTTGACATAATGTATCAAGAAATCATCAGTTTTATCATTTTTATATGTGACTTTGACCATCTACCAAATCATGATATACATTGATATCAGAAATATATTCTTCCTAATATGATGATATTAATTTCAGTCACATTTCCCAGCCACATACAAGAGTTAACAATAAATCAGATTGACCCCTTAAATTTGTGAGCGTAATATTCAGACTGTTCTTCTATCCTATTCTATCGTACTCGACAGGTGATGTACAATGTGAATGGATTTTTGGAGAAAAACAGAGACACTCTTCCTGCAGACATCGTTGTGGTGCTGAGAACATCAGAGAACAAACTTTTGCAGCAGCTGTTTTCCAGCCCTTTAACTAAAACAGGTACGCTGTGATACAGACCTCAATGACAAATACACATACTGTAGCAATGTAGAACATCTCAGCCACTGACACTTAACAGGAACATTATCTACCGCTAACCACAATGGGAATCAAAATGGAAACTTTTCTTTGAGACAAACTATTGTTAACAATAGCAGGGTTCTGACTGTATTACTGTGTGAATTGTGCTGGTGTCTACTGCTTCCATAAATGTTCAGGTAAGTGGGTTTCTTAAAGACGCGGCTCCCAGGCATCTCCTGGTCCCTCTTCATTTCAAGCCTCTATGTGCCGTGCTCGGATAAATCTGCAGTCTCCATTATCTCTTGAGAGGCTCAGCTCTCTGCACGGCGCTCTGTTTTTATTTTCACTAAGCTGTCCCTCTTGGTTTCCCACTGCTGAATGCTATCTACAGATTGTGGGTGCAGTGGGATATTTTTATGATAAGGTTTCTAAATACCCAGGGGATGAAGAAACCATATTTAGAGAACACAAAGGCAACTCTTCCCACCTCTTTTCTGTTGGTTAAATGAAGGTAGTAATGTGCTCGTCATTAGCCGTGGCTGAGGCCTCCTGGTCACTTGACTTAGCTGAAATGCTAATAGATGTGTTAAATTATCAGATTCCCACTCCCTACTTTTTTTCAGCTAAGCCACATAATGTGATTCACTTCCTTTTTAGGGAGCTGTAAATGCCTGCTTTCACTCCCAGTGGCATTAAAGGAGCTTCAATTCACAAAAGACACCTTAGTTGAGACTCCAGTAGGAATCTGTGTGATGTGTCTGTAAACTTCAATTGCAGGTTGTGCACAAGGGAGCCTTCAGCCACTTCCTTTCTGCAATTAATGGCTTCAGAGGAGTACACTCTATAAAAACAAATTCAGCAAACACTTAATTTCAGCGCACAAAGGCACTGAATGCAAACGAAGATATGCTGTAATGTTTACTGCCGCTGCCATTGTGTCAATTAGGTCTAAAAGCTTCTTTATTTCATTTTGTGCTACTGCACTTTTGCCCGCCATTCAAAGCGGTGGATCAAGTCAGTGTTATAATTTATCGCAGAAATGAACAGTTTGAACAGTAGTTTTAGTGCATGCCTTTTTTTTTCCATGTTCATTTAAAGGAAGTGTGTCTGCAATACGCTCGCAGTCAACTCTGTTATTTTTTGGGAGTTGGAGGTCCAATTTTCTCATTGCAGTTTGTGAAACTGCAGATCATCTCATTAGATAAAAGCTATGAAACGCTCGGCTCCGTCTTATCGTCCTGGAAAAGATGGAGCGCCGTTTTAAGGGAGATACAGTATAGCATAAGAAAATTATAAATCTATTCTTCAGGGTAAAATTTGTGGGGGGATTTAATTTGCATTTTACTCCACATTTTAGATTCACTGTTATCTGTGAAATTACCATTATCTGGAGGGATCTGATGGAAATCTGTTATACCAGGGTGGTTTCACACTCTGGGTCGACTCCTCGCAGTGTCACCACTAGGGGACACCCTCGTAGACCTGCAGTTCTGACTGATTGTGATGGAAATAATGGATCTTGGATGTCAAGACACACACACACACACACACATACACAAACACAAGCACTGTATATTAATGTTTCTGCATCAGTACACATATCAAACAGCACTATCACAGAAATAATTCCTCCGAATCAGATGAATTGCCTGCACTTTTTGATCACTTTTTTTTAAAACACAGTCCAAATAAATGTAATATTTCAGGAAACTTTCATTCCTTTCTCATGCCAGACTGAGAATGTGATGGTCTGACTATTGATGCAGTTCATGTTTGGAGAGCAGTAGGAAACTAGCATGGCCCCAGAAAGTAAAAAGCTCCCAGGCGGTGAATAGAGAGGCCACTTGAGCCCTGCAGAATGTGGGTCCTTGAGGCTTGGACATGTGGTGGTGTTTTGTCAGAGGAAATGGGATGTATTTGCATGGACAAATTCCTCAGAGCTAGGGCCTTTCCCAGATCAGGGGGATCACAGTGTTTGAATTGGCTGGGCTCAGTTGGGCCTACCAGGGCCTGGGCAGCCTGCGGTCACAGTGTGTGTGTGTGTGTGTGTGTGTGTGTGTGTGTGTGTGTGTGTGTGTGTGTGTGTGTGTGTGTGTGTGTGCGCGCGTGTGTGCGTGTGTTGCCTCAGGGCTGCCTGGCTCTGCTGCTTGTAGCACAGCACATCTGCACACACACACTGCACCTCAAGACTTCCAGCTCTTTGTTGGAGCACAATGCAAATGGAGGATGTGCAGAGTGATGTGAAATTTACAGATACTTGAGTACAAAGAAATATATTTCCTTCATTTTTACTCCTTATTGATTTTCACTGTCGATCTTTGCCAGGATTTTAACACTTCATAATGTATGTTTTATATGTGTGTGTGTTGGTGGTGGTGGTGGTTTGGGGGGGGAGGGGGGGGGTATGAACTATACCTGCACTGCAACTGGTGTTTTATTAGGAATCAAGCCAGCTGAGAATTTGAATTATTCATGTGATTAAACTTAAACACTGTCAAAATGTATGTAGAACTGTAGATGTTATGTACAGTCTGTACAGAGGGGTAGAAATTTTACACCAAGCACACAGTATTTCCTCTGATTTTAGCAAGCAGAAGACTTTTGGTGGTGATTTCTTTTGTGCTTTACTGTTACCCATAAAAAAGAAGAAAAACAAAACTTGAATCAGTCTCATTAAGGTGCAAAATTGATGGTTGTGAATTGGTGACTTTTGGGGAATTTGTGGGTTTACTGTCCAGACAATTTCTGCCACGTATTTCCATCTTCAGCAGAGTCTTGTTCATATTTGCAGCTACAATTGTGAGGTGTGAGGTAACAAAACAATCTTATACTTGCAATTCTAGTTTCCATAATATTCTCCTCTGAGATATTAGAGGTTACAAGTTCAAGTCCGTTATGTTTGTCGCACAATTTACATATTGGTTTTACATCTTCACATGAAGCCACGGTTGCATCTCTCCCATGCTTGGCATCTCCCTCTGTCTCTTTTCATGTTAGGAGATCCTCCTGTGCAGAAATGACAGGCTTCAACCAGCGATATGACACATTTGGCTCTTTGTTCTCTCCCAGTAGAAACCCTTTTTCATCCCAGTGGGCAGATACCACAGTCTTTCACTAGACTTCAACACTCTGCCGCTACCTAGAGAGACACTCACCAAGTAATTCATAAGAGTGGGGACAAATCAGACCCTAGTAACTATCGTGCATCTGTGTCAGCAGTTGTCTGGGTAAATTATTTTGTAGTATTCTAAATAAAAGAATACTAGATTTCCTTGAACACCCCATCTTCAGTAAAAATCAAATTGGCCTCCTCCCAAAGCATCCCACCACCGACTATGTATATACCCTTCACACTTTAATTAACAAACATGTACACCAAACAAAAAATTATAAGATATTCACTTGCTTTATTGATTTCAAGAAAGCTTTCGACTCTATTTGACATGAAGAGCTCTATTACAGACTTCTACATTGTGGGTAAAATGTATGATCTGGTTAAATCAGTGTATTTGGAAAATAGGTGTGCTGTTAAAACTGGAGACAAACAAACTGAATTCTTCACCCAGAGAACAGGAATTCGTCAGGGTTGCAATTTAAGTTATTTAATGTGTGTATACATGAACTTACTGTTCATTTGGATCAATGTGCTGTTCCTGGCCTCTCCCTCCTATATAGAGAAGTGAAGTCTCTGTTTTATGCTGATGACCTTGGTCTACTGTCTCCCACTGAACTACTGCTGAAGGACTACAGCAGCAGCTGGACATAGTAGAAAAGTACTGTCAGAACTGGGCCCTGGCAGTAAATATGAAGACAACTAATGTCAAGATTTTTCAAAAGTGCTCCAGATGTCAGGAGAAAAAATACCAGTTTACCATAAATAATCATATCATTGAACATAGAATGAGTTATACCTACCTTGATGTAACCATAGCAACATCAGGGAGTTTCAACATGGCGGTGAATGCACTAAAAGGTTTGAAGAGCTCTAAATGCAATTATTATGCAAAATCTTATAATTTCCAAATTCCAATTAAAATCTGGCTCAAAATATTTGATAGTGTCATCCTGCCCATTGCGCTGTATGGTACTGACATATGGGGTCCACTCATACACATCATAGTTATACCCCTTGGGACAAACAGATACATTTTACGCATAGCCTACACAGAAAAACACCAACAAATGCAAGTAGAGCAGAATTAAGAAGATACCCGCTGATAATTAACATTCAAAAGAGAGCACTCACATTTTTTAATCACCTTAAATCCAGCCCCCCTAGACACCCTCCATTCCAAAGCCCTCCAAACCCAAGAGCTGAACCCCAAAATGAGTCCCCTATGTCAGTTGGTGCTGAGACTAACTGCCTCCTCTCAGACACACTCTGACCAGTCTCACACCATCACTGTTTCCACTGTATACCAAACTATAGCGCAATGTAAAGAAACCAATCTGGAACATTGGAAAGAAGAAACTAAAAGCCAAAGTAGATTAGAGTGTAATCTTGCCCTAACAAGAGATTATGAATTAGCAGAATATCTCTCTGTACTGTCAGAGATAGAAAGCAGAGACAGATCCTAACCAAGTACAGGCTCAGTGAACACAAACTGGCAATCGAAAAAGGACGACACAAGAAAATCATAGCAACCAAAAGAAAACAGAATGTGGTCACTGTTGAACAGATGAGGCTGAGGCAGAGATGCACTTCCTCCTACAATGTAAAACTTTCAATCAAATAAGGAATATTTACTTTAACAAGTTCAACTCTGTAATTTCAGATTTTAAAGAGTTTAATGACCCCTCAAAATGAAAAATAATCCTAGGAGAAGGAGACAGGGCATATCTCGCTGCCCAATATGTATCAACATGCCACAACCTGAGGGATACACACACACACACACACACGTATATCAATCTTAATGTTGTGTTAATGTTCATATTATTATTTTGTACTGTCCAGATATTTGGACAAATTGTATTTTGATGTTTTGGCAACATTGTTCTCGAAACTTTCATGCCATTAGAGCCCATTGAATTGTATGGAATTAATACTTTTGTTCAATTTCTCCCCTAATCGCTGTATTGGGGAATGTTTTGAGTCAGCAGTAGGAATATGACGGTCTTGCACATCAATAGCGAGGAGCAGGCTCTCCTAAGTCACATGGTACAACATCCTTTGATAAATGCAACACTGTGTTGTGTCACTAAAAGCCAATTACACCATGCTTTTTATGATTGATCTGCTCTGACAGTAGTGGATGGCATTTAAATCAACAGCCCCCGGAGCCATCTCTAGGCATAAACGGTGGTGGTTATGGAGGGTGGGGAGGGTGGCAGGGGGTTATGGGTGCTTTAATCTCATTTGCTTGGTTGCTGAGTTGAGTTTCTAGATCACATGTTTTCAAAAAGAGAGCGGGAGAGCGACGGAGATATCCAGCAAGCCTCTGCTCACTCAGCTCGGAAAGGCTGCTCTCTCTTACAACTTTGATTGTCCCCCGTGTAGACAGCTCGATCCACAGCTTCTGAAGTACAAGGCGCACACTGGCACTCATAAAAGCGTGTAGGGAGGTGTCATATTGAACGCAGGATTGCTTTTTAATCCCAAGCACATTGACTATTCTTGTCAATAGAACCCCAATACAACTGCCAGCTTGAGCTTTTTTTTTCCCTACAGGATTCTTGCTGGGCTTAATTTTCAAAGTGAACGCACAGATGCCAAGGAAGCCTTTTTTTTCTCTTTCTACCCCCCACCCCCTTCCCTCTTTCCCCCACACTCTCTGTGTTTGTCCTGGAAGTCCATGCCAAGAGCAACATGCGTGAAGCAGAAACGATCAGTGGGACGCTCCTCCACCGCCTGTTTCTCAAGACTGAATGACCTGATGGGAAATATTCCCCTCACCTGCTCTCCTCTTAGCCTTTTAATTATTACACCTCTATATGAAAACTCTACTTTTTTATTTTGATTTTATGACAGTTTGAGAGCCCTGACAAAAATAAGAACTGCTCCTAGCTGTAATTTAAAACACATGTGGCCTTTTTTCTTCAACCGAGTCTACTGTCAAAGAACAAATCTTCCCTTTTCTTGCTCGTCTCTGTGTTTGAATAATTATTATCCACATCATTAGACAAGTTCCCCACTGTATCTAAATTAGAAGGTCTTCTTTCAGGCCGGACATCACAGGTGTTCCCTTGGTTTCATGTCTCAAGAGGCGGAAATCTTTGAGGATACTGACTATTAACCCATGCTCTAATCATCTAGTCAGGAGGGGATATGAAACCCGCCAGAAGAATGAATTAATACGACCCGCCAAGGAATACATGAAGAAAGCAGTGAGTGTCCATTTGCAAGGCTTAGGTACAACTGTCACAGTTTCTCTCATCGCAGCGCAGCCCCTTCATCTCCCCTTGATGGTGTCATGGAAGTGAGAGGCGTGAAAGCACAGTGACACTCCACGAGCCCGTTCCACTCGCAGCCGCTAATTCATCATGACAAATGTGCTCAGATGATCTGGCCCAGCAGCACTAATGGGGAGAGGAGAGAGCGCACTTCATTTGCACAAGACCCACTCCAATTAATCCATCCAGCTTTACTCTGGGCTAATTGGAGCGGGGCCCTCCCTGCCTGTGTGCTGGTAATATACCCGACACAGTTTAACAGCTCCTGTTCTCAAAGATCATACTTTTTTTTTGTGTGTGTAGATTGTGCCGAAGGGGCGTTTGAGGTTGTAAAATCTGTCCCCCTGATCCTAAACACAAGGCCCTCTCAAAAACATGTGTTTATAATGAGCAATTCTCATATTTCCATGGTATAATAATCCTTTCTTCTATTTGCAGGTTCAAATTTACAATAAACAGATATAAAAGTGCATATTTCAATGTGGCATCTTGAGTTTTTTGTTTGCCAAATGCAAAATTTATTAATAGCAGAATGAATGAGTAGATAAATAAATAAAAATTAGCAGATAACTGTCAAATGTTAAAAGCAGCACCATCGCTAGCTTAAAAGACTGTTTGAGTCCTTTTGAAGTGCTCTCACATCATGTGTTTTGGGTTGTTTTGACTATAACTCTGTGTGTGTGTGTGTGTGTGTGTGTGTGTGTTTATGCACATATATATGTGTGTTTGTCGTATGAGACAATCCTTTGGCTCACTACAAAACCTTTGGCACATGTAGGACATTCTTTGTCTAAAGTTAGCAGTGGCCTCACTGTTAATTAATCCATCATAAATTGATTTTGATCTCGCCAGTGTTTGAGTGATGTTTCTAACACACACTTGATAGCGCCGAGTCCTCAGAGAAAAGCAAGCCGCTTGTCATACCGTGTCCTTAACAACTGACGTGAGTCTTGAAATTGTATTGCAGAAGCCGACTCCATATTTGCATTTTAGAAGTTCGCCCGTGTGCGGTAGAAAATCTAGAACAATTGTTGGCCTGTCACTTCAGCTTTATCTTAAAAAACTTACAAAGGTTTTCCTCCTCGCCGTACACGGCTGCTTGGGTAATGCAGCCTCCTGTGTCTGCAGACGTATTTTTCTAAAGGTGTGTGTGGCACATCTGTGCAGCTATTGTTTATTCATGGAGTAAACCCTTTGAAATGTGTTAAGATACTTCCCACTCATTATAAAAATCCTGCCACCCATGGATTAGGACTTTGATGTCACCAATCCTGCTTCAAAGGCTTCTTTCACTGCTATTAATCACAGTTTAGCCTCTGAAGATATAGCCAGAGAAAACATTTGGACATCTTGTGCAGAAACTTTGAAATGTTCAGACTGTCTTGCATATGCTATGTTCATATCCTTTCCGCTGTGTGTGGGGCTGTTGGACTGCTGTGCACGCAGCTGCACTCCTGAGTCCATGGGATTCAGCTCAGTTTTAGGCTCCTTCTGAACTGTCTTTTGTGTTGTGCTGCAGTATGAACACTACCATGAACACACTAGTGTAGTTGTTCACTTTGTCTTCCTTTTTATCTTCCTTGTTGAAAAGAATAAAACATCCAAAGTGTTCGTTTGATTGTTCCCCCTCAATAAGGATTCCTTCCCTTTATTTCATACAGCAGTTCAAACATTTTCTAAGATTTAAAAAAGCTCTTATGACTGCAGATTTCACCAAAATTAAATTTTCTTGTTATGAATGTCTTATGGTTTGGTTTTGTTTTGAACAGGAAATCTGGCAACGTCCAGAGCCAGGGTTACTGCTGCCTCCAGATCTCTGCCTCCGCAGCTCGGCTCAGGACGAACCAAGGTGAGGCTCCTGTAGCACAAATCATCACATCTGAGAGCATAATGCTTTTTATTTGTTGCTCACAGGCATCACACCATAAGAAAGCCAGTAAAAACCTGTGCTGTGAAGCATAGCCACATTAATTGACTACCCTGTTATAGTTGCTCTCTTGCTTGTGGTGATGCAGCATCGCCATCTGGCATTTGGTGTCGACGGCATAAAAGTAGCTTTTCAGACTTTCTAACTGTTTTCTGTTAATGAGAACTTAAGTATCGTAAAGATTTAAGTTTCTTTTTCATAGGTTTCTACAAATTCACAGAATCCGCTTAAATAACTGCATCAACAAGCTGAGGCCATGATAGTTTTATGAGCTTAATATTTCACAATGATTATTGATGTAGCAGCTCTCAAAGGAAGAAAAAGTTTGAATCCAATATTGTATATTAATCATGTTCATACTGAGGTTCTTCATGTAGAGTTTGTTTGAATGTCTTTTTTTGGCGTCACTAACACAACACATAGCAGCATCAAAAAAAACCAAAAGGTTTCTTCTTAGCAGGAGCTTTCAAACTTTCCCCCTTTTGGACACAGTCTGTTTTACTTTATTTAAGGGGAAGCATTTGGTAAAATCATAATGTTTGTAAGATATAATTTCTTATGAAACGGAAACTATCTCTGTCCTTTATTTTTACCAGGCTGCACATTTTGTCTTGGTTTGTTTAAAAAAAAAAAAAAAAAAGAAACCACATGATGATTTACATTGGAAAGCCCCTTAAAAGTGAATTTCAGCTTCTTTACTACTTGTCTATCCACTTCTCTCTTCCTTCCTCTCTTCCATGTGCTGTACTCAAAGTCTCCCAAATACCTATTGAAGGTAAGGCTCCTGTTATGCAGATAACAAAAGTTTCTAAATCTGAATATATTTTTGAATCGTAGACCAGCTCCAAATTGCGAGCAGTCTTTGAAAGCACATAATTTGCTGAAATCAAATGAACATCATTGTAATTCAGAATTGAAACTTTAACTATGTTTCTCTAACTTTGAATCATATGCAGCTTCTAACATCAATCACAGTCTGGCTTTGGAAAATGCAAATCATTTCTTTTGAACTGTTTCTCACGCAGCCACAATTCTGCGATATTAATGTAAACAAATGCACTGTGATGTATCTTTTTAGATTATAGAAATACAGGCTAACATTAGGGGGAAAAAAATAACATTGAAAAAAACAGTTCAACTTTGTTGAACTTCCCCTACTCAGTTAGTTATTCTTGAACAAGAAAGGACAACTCAGTGGGATTGATGTAATATGTATGCCGTCATCTTTTCAATCAAAGTAGGGGAAAGTTGACAGAAACCGACACTTACAAAAAGTTGCCAGTACAACCAGATTAAAGTGACGGTTGTTGTAATAGTGCAAGTGAGTTTGAGATAACTGTTTGTACTTCTGTGTGATCAGAACAGAAAATTCTCAAGGCGTTCGATTACTCCCTTCATGTACCTCAGAGAACGTACCTTTCTTTCTCTGTTCTAGGATGAAATAAAGTATTAAGATATGCACTTTGCTACGTAGACTTACCATAAAATATCTATTGCATCATTAATTTTGATGAAGCCATGAACTGAGAAAGCCATTAGAAAGCTTATATTGTGTCCTCGTTAATCCGTCGTCGGGATGACTGTCTGCTTGGTGACGGCTAGTCTCATTACTCAGAATGCTCTGCAATTTTCCCGTGCCCCACAGCAGTGCAGTTATTCTCTAGATTGTTAGCTTTAAGTGTTTATGGGGCTATGTTATACAGACAGCTCAGTTAGTACAGCTGTGTATTCCCAACTGTCCCATTTAGAGGAAGGAGACCTGCTGTAATAATGCCTTTATCTCTACAGAGCTCAATGAGGACGTCAGGTTGCAAATGAACGGCACCTAATTTGAATCTGCTTCTGGCCTTGTTTATCATTGCATGGTGTTCATTGTCAATATTTGTGTTCAGGTGGACACCATGGAGATGATGCGTCACCCAGAAGAAACCACCAACATGAGAAGACAGACTGTGGCCTCCTATTTCCGTGTAGGTTTCTTCCTCTTTCACTCTTCTCAACAGTCTCACAACAACCAACAGAACATCGTAATTTTACTCTTCTATTAAATTTTAAACGTTTTTCAGAAATAACTACAAAGGAGAAGAAGAACTCTGCTAATGTCAACAAATGTTTTTGGAAAGTAAGACTGTTGAATTGTTCGTCTCTAGTTCTAGTTTAATGGATATAAATGTTCATACATTTTTACTTGCCTCTAATAATGACACTGACGGCTACACTTCAAGTTTGACAGAGCACCTCATGATCTTCATCACGTATTTCCAAGCTGAAAACTGTCTTGATTGTAGTTCATAATTGTACCACTTCAACAACATCTAGAATGTACAGCAGTGCACAACCCAATAGAAAGAACAAATTGAACTGTCTTAGTCATTCCCTGCAGAAATGTAAAATACAGTGACTGGATGCTTTACTGTTGTAGCTGGTATAATAGAATTACAGTAATAGCTCACATGGTAAATTCAGCATAATCTACATTTCTACATAAGTAATTTAATTAGTACATTAACACTACACTCACTTCTATGTTGCTCTGAGTTTCTCTTTTTAAGACAAATACTCTTTTCTCTCACTGATTATTTTTGGTTCTGCTTTTCTGCACTTTCTCAATATTTAATTCTCACGCTTTGTTTGCATAAATTCAACACCTCCTGCAGACGTTTCACAATTAAAGCATTTCAGGATAGGGATGGGATTATTCTTCCTTATAGCCGCCGGAGGGCTTTTAATGTGAAACACACAAAGGAAGTGATGAAATTTCAATTAAGAAATAAAGGGCTGCCTCAAATAAAAACCCTAATGAAATAAAAGGTTATGTCTTCAGTTGAAGTAATCAGAATTTACAGTGATTTCATCATTATCAGTAAATTATTTAAAGCTGCACTAATCTTTATGTGTAAGAGTACTGCACTGATTGTAACATTGTCGGACCCATGATGGACAGTTTGTTGTTTTAACTGAAGCAGTAAAACCAGAGATATCATGTTTTTTATTCCATGAATTCTTCTTGTTGGTCTACATTACCCACAATGCTACTCGACTTTAGTCAACTGTACAGATTCAGTTGTGTTATACAGTTAAATTACTACGTGTAATTTGACTATGGGGTCTTAGCAACGGACCCACAGTATAATTATCACACGATACTGCAGTTCAGCTCTACAGAGTATTTCAGCATCTTCCCACTCACTGTTTTGTTTTTCCAGTCTCCTTGCTGTCATAGTTTTGTCTTCAGCCACAGCAAACAGCTGTTTTCAGATAAACCTGCTGTATATTACCTCCGCAGCACCAAACGAGAGACAGACAAAGCTGAGGAGCCAGATATTTGCCATCAAGAGTTGGTCAAATACAAGAAAAAGGAGCTAAGTGGCCAGCAACACCACTCCAAATGAATGATAATGTTGCTCTGTTTCTGCTGGATGTGTGAATAGGCAAATGTTTGCCATAAAAGCTTTAAAACATAGTAGATGTTGTGTTTACAGGTTGTTTGGCTGCCCCTAAATGCATAAAGATCAATGAATGCAGATTCAAGCAAAAGGATATTTTACACATTACCTCAAATTATTGCAAAAATACCACAAAGAATGGCACTAACTTTACTGCAATTAATAAAAATCCTCTGCACATTCGACTATTTGTTTTTGATATATGAGAATAAAAACAATCTGCCAGATTCTGTTGGGACTGATTAATACTGTCAGTTACTATTCAGCTTGTTATCAAACACATCTATGTCTGGAAAAAGTTGGACGCTCTTTGAAGACAATCATCATAACTGAAATGATGATATGAATTCACATAACTGCTCTGTGGTTTTCTTGTGTTGCCTCTGCCCACTGTTTGTTGTCTTATTATGTGTCTGCAGTACTCTCTGATGGACTTACTGTCCAAGATGGTGGTGGGTCAGCCGCACTTTGTGCGCTGCATCAAACCTAATGATGACAGGCAGGCACTGCGATTCAGCAAGGATAGGGTGATGGTGCAGCTGCGCTACACGGGGATACTGGAGACAGTGAACATCCGCCGGCAAGGCTACTCCCACCGCATCCTGTTTGAAGAATTTGTCAACAGGTAAGAATTGTGTCGAAACAAGCAGCACCTCCACTCTGCAGCACGCGCACGTTCTGAGCGCTGACACTACCCCAGAGATAGTGCAGAACAAGTGAGCCATGCTCTGCATCACACAAAACACGGGTTCTTTAATTAGATAGGGGTACAAGTTGAGCAGAGCAAGAGGCTGACTAATTGGTAGTCATTAGTGATAGTGCAAGACTAAATCCTACAGCTCTTTTAACTGGGTGGATACTCCAGTGTGGAAAATATGGATAAAATTCAAACAGGGAGGAACTGTGATTATAAGGGGTGATGCATTTTAATGGATTTCTTTTTACTATTCATGAAGAGTTTGTTCTTAAACTCGGTGACCTGGAAAAGCTCAAATGTAGTTTCCTTGTCCCATTGGTATTGCATTAGAACACAATTAAAACAAAATTTCATCATTAGGGGGGCTTTACATAAGTTGTGTTGTTTTTGTTTTTAAAAATGTGGGACAGGATTTAATCACTGTTAATAAGTGCTACACACTTCTGCTCAAATGTCCAACCCCAAATTTAAAGTATATATCAGCTCTTATATATATGTACATAGAGTCTTTGGGAAAACGGAAGGAAACTTATGTTTGATCAGTTTTCCTTTGAAAAATATTCTAGCCACCTCTAATGTGGAGACTTTAAGATGATATAAAGTTTAATTAACTCAGGCTTGTAGGGAAAAAAAAACTCAGTGGAGATGGTTGGTTAGTCTCACTGCTTTAGGGAAGCTTTAAAAAATTGTGCTTAATTTTTTTACCAAATGGTTTTTCTTTGCATGTCCTAGTTTTATGGCTCAGTGTTTCAAGAGTGATTATTAGAAGATCATCAATCACGTCAACTGATGATTTTACTGTTTTCTCTGTAACACCTGTGCATGAAGTGTGTTTGTGTGTGAGATTGAGAGAGTATTACCACTTCAGACTATATTTAAACCCCGCTATTGAATCCATATCATCCTACCTGAGCCAGGCAGAAGTCGTACAGACAGATCCGAATGGCTAAACTGCACCTTTAGTGAAAACTGATTTAAATTTGTGCTCTCATATCAAAGGCTCGTCTGATGTTGCCAAGCAGTGCTTTGTATTTACCATCAAAGAAATAACAGGTATCAACAGGAATTAGAATGAAAGCCTGTAGACTGAGGCGGGGAGGGGAGGGGAGTTCAAAGAAGTTTTTCTTCTTGTTGTTGTTCTTCTTTTTGACCAACGCCAGAACACAAGAGATGAACTAGTAGTTTAGAAGCCTTGATGTCCCTGAGCAAACAGTTAGAGCCACTTTGTCCTATGCTGGTATTTTGTAAACTACAACAATAGGATCAGTGGATGGCCCCAGTCAAACATGCAGTAGAGCTGATGCACACTGATAGGACCAGGCTGATGGGCATCTACTGTGGCCACTGAAATTAGAGACGATCATCCATTCAAAAGAGCTTCAACAATGGGCCTCTGTTGAAGACTCATGTCTCAGTCAAGCTCATTTTTCTGGTCAGAGTAGGCAGGCGCTTTTCCAACTGTGGGGCCTCTAATGATGTTTCTGGCAGAAAAAGGTATTAAGATTTCTGGTCTCTCCTCTCGAACAGGGTTGGCTTAAATTACTTTAAAATGTTGCCAGTTGCTGACGAGGAGCTACATGCTTGTAATTAGTTACATAATCCGCTGAGCTACTAAATTTGAGGAATCTAATTAGGATACTTGTAGATTATCTTTGGATTATTCACTCTTCCAGTAAGCCTAAATCTCACAGATAACATTATATAAACTAAACTAGACAAAAGTAGTAGTCATAATAGTAGTAGTAGTAGATTTTGGGAAATAAGCCTTTACGCTTTCTTGCCTAGATGTGAATATTGATTACAGCTCTCCTGCCTCAAGTTTTGTATGGATTAAATTAATGAGCTATAACAGGTTGATTATTGAGTTTTAGAGGTGCTGATAGGTGAATATTGTTACCTTTGGACAGAGCCAGGCTAGCTGTTTCCTCCTGTTTGCTAAGCTAACCATCTCCTTGTCTCAGCTTCATATTTACCATGCAGAAATAAATGCCATCAATCATCTCATCTGAGGGAAGTGAATCAAGCTAACTATTCCTTTTAAATAAAAAAAAAAAGAATTTTTCCTGGCAACATGCAGTTATCCATCTTCAATACTGATGTCTTGCTCCTCTCTCTCCACAATTTGGTGCAATTTTCTCTCAACTTTTTTGGTTTACTTTTAACACCAGAAATGAAAATGGTAAAAAAAGAACAAACATTCAAAACCAATCACGTATTCCTTAAACTGTGACCAGTTAACCTTTTTTTCCCAAATCTAATCTTTGATGATTAGGTTATTACATGATCTGACATTTTATCAGCTACAACTCACCTCTGTTGCTACAGCTACATTAAATCAAATTACTAATTATTTCTTGCTTTGTCTCCTCATCTTGCAGATATTACTACCTTGCGTTTCGGGCTCACCAGATGCCCGAGACCAGCAAAGAAAATGCTGTTGCCATACTGGAGCGAGCCAAACTAGAAGGCTGGGTGCTGGGAAAGACAAAGGTAATGTGATTATTGCATGAAAAAACGGAACAATTAATACATTTGTGTTTGTATTACACAGTTACCTGTGCTCAAGTACCAAAAACAACATCTTTGGCTGCCCACCTTGACTGAGATACTCCTAACCTGCTCTGAACATCCTGTCAGGTTTTTCTGCGTTACTACCATGTGGAGCAGCTGAACCTGCTGTTGAGGGAGGTGATAGCTCGGGTGGTGGTGATGCAAGCTTACACGAAAGGCTGGCTGGGGGCCCGGCGTTACCGAAAAGAGAAGGAGAAGAGAAAGCACGGGGCCATCATCATCCAGTCAGGTACTGATTTTAATTCATCCGTAAACAGAGGAAAGAAATTATTCAAACTTAAGAATTCTGATGTATTCTTTTATCACCTAATGATGAAACAGGTGCGAATACGTTATGAATGTGACCGCTGGTTTCTTAATGACCTCTGGTCTATTATGCACCGCTGAATCTTCATAAAAGAGATGAGTTTGATAACCACAGCTTGACCTATGAGGGTTAAGAGCAATGCTTCAGAGCAGACAATAAGACTTCAGAGAGTTCAAAGGGATCCATCCCTCTGCCACCTGGTTTAGCAGTGTTTTGAAGTGGGATCTTGTGTAGTATGTGCCGTCTATTTTGTTTCACAGAGGTAGGTCAGCAATCTCTTACCCACACACACACACACACACACACACACACACTGTCTCTTTCTCTTTCTGCAGCCTGGAGGGGCTACATTGCACGGCAGAACCTCAAGCAAATAAAAAAGGAGCGGGAAGTGGCCGCCGTCCGCATACAGTCAGGTAAAGAAATGCTTATGTTTTTCTCTGAAGTTCTTCATACACTCAAGTGCAGACCTCTGGAATTTCTCGTGAAGCTGTGTGTCCGGTGGAAATTCACACCACTTTTTTTCATACATTTTGAAAAGGAAAAAGGATGAAGGCCTGAAAACCTTACATCTTTGTGAAACACCTTTTTGATCTCAATGAGTGGCCTACGAAACAGTAATAATTAATTAATAATGCATAGAGAAAAGCTTTTGAAAGTTTGGGCAGCATTTGGTCCCCATGTTTCAGAAGAACAGTGCATACTGAGATCCTTTTTTCCTTTCATCTCTTTCCCAGTAAAGGCAAGAGAGGGGCTTATCCCTTCTGTTTCCTCACGACTTCCTCTCTCAAATTCCTGGCCTATTACACAGCTCTCACATACCAGAAACAAGATGCCTTTTTATACTGTCAACCTTTTCATCTGAAATGTAAATTAATTCTTACTCAGTGTGCCTTGACGAAGATCAAAGTGGGCACATTAACCTTCCTGGGTACCCCCCCCCCCCCCCCCCCCCCCCCCCCCCTCCTTGGAGCCTCTCACTGGAGGACAAGGGAGGGTGCCAAAAGGGGCAGGAGAGAGGAGGGCAGGGGGAGGAGATTTGGCATTGTTTCCCCTGGCTCTCCTAAGGGCTGCCCTCATCTGGCACATGGAGCATCTCAGTCGCCTGCACACCTTGTGTAAATGTCCTCCATTAAAACCCTTGTAAATAACGCTGCAGAATGGATAAACAGGGTTCTTGTGTGAGGAAAGCCTCTCTGATGCCGCTGTCTTTCTCTTTAGAAAAGTGTGTTTGTGTGTGGCCGCTGGGGTTCAGGGGGGGAGAACCTGAACCTGACATAAGTGGGGCCTCAGCCCCCCGGCGGAGCACTCCAGCACATTCACATTGTGTGTTCTCTGCAGCTTATAGCCTTTGAGGTGGGCTGCATTTGCATTCTGAAAATAAACAGATGCCTTTCAAATGTATGAGCCTGGTGGCTTCTCAGATCTCAGCGGGGCCTGGGGGACATGCTCACCATCGATCAGATTAGACCATGCAAAATAGAACCATGGCTCAACAATGTACTTGAGCTTTCTTTTCCTGTGCATATAATTTTACAAGAAAAACACAAAGCCCTTTGACGGAGTAAGTCAGCAGGCTCCGTTTACCATCCATCTGAGCCCAGTATGTCTCAGTAATCACACATTGTTTTCCCTTTGCTCCACTACGCTCCTTAAGAGGAAGCTAAACATATTTTACTTCCTGCCAGCAATTGCTGTGTTTTCAATACGAGGCTGTTTTAGTGCTTCAATAAATTGTTGTAAACTGTGTTAATTGGAGCAATTACATTTGATATCTGCCTCACTGGACATGTATGTTTTTTGGATGGATGGCAGAATGAAAATGGTTTTCTGAGTGTTTGAGTACATATCTGACATTCATATCTTGTGCAGTTTACAGGGGCCATCGGGTGCGTCGGGACCATGGACCCCAGGGGCACAGATGTCACCCTGAGGCTGGAGGAAAGACCACCAAGGAGGAGCACATGGGGTGAGCCTTGACATCCCATATCCTTGAGGATCTGTTCTCATTGGAAGAATATTTTTCAGCAGTTAAATTTTTGTTTTTTCTTGATTGTTTCTACTTACGGCACAGACAATAGGCTTCAAATATGACTTAAATTAGTCTGCCATTAGAGACGGCTTATTGAGCATGAGGGCTCACATACCTGTCAATCATCCTCAGCCCTGTCAGTTTGGCTCCTTTTTCCCCTCTAATGCACTGTTGTTTGAACCAGAAGAAAAAGCTCCTCCCTGCGCACCTCCTCTTTCAGTTTTA
This sequence comes from Thunnus thynnus, assembly GCF_963924715.1. Taxonomy (NCBI): domain Eukaryota; kingdom Metazoa; phylum Chordata; class Actinopteri; order Scombriformes; family Scombridae; genus Thunnus; species Thunnus thynnus. Next base: position 18,478,091 of record NC_089527.1, read on the forward strand.
TAAACGTAATAAATATCTTTCCAGCAAGATAGCACACTTGTCTGACCACAAATGGGGTTGGGCGCTGCACTGGTCTCCAGATGTATGAGCTGAAGACTTTGTGTTTATTCAGCATATGGGCAGGCCAGTCATTAAGAAAGTATGTGCTAAGCAGGAGAGCGGCCACTGACTAAACAGCAGCACACGTGGTGTTGATGGCGGCTTTTTAGCTCTGTTTAGCTTCTCTCTGCACACAAACTCAAAATGATACCTGGTTATCTGTTTATACAAATTCCCAAATGTTAGGTTTGGGATTATGTACTAAAAAATATAAAAGGAAAAGTATTCCTCAGTGATTTTGGTTGTGATGAGGTTTTGTATGTGGAGCTGAAAAAGAATCCAAAATGTTTACGACGAATGCCATATGTGCGTGTAAAATCCCATTTCTTTTCAATTCACATCTTAAACCAATTCATTATCATGTTCAGATCCAGGGTGACTTTTGGTCAACGTTGTGCATCTCTCTCCAGACTCAGACTCCAAAATATTAGATTTACACATCTAAAAATGTTATGCTTGTTGTATACTCAAACCAAGCGGAGCCTCATCTGGGATTTTTCTCTCCGTGTTTACAATCATATTCCTTGGTGAGAAAAACTTCAAACCTCCACTTAACAATTCTGTTTAATCAGTGCTGGAATCTCTCCATATAGATTTATTTTGACATGATCTGGCCCATTTTCCTCCTGTAAGATCTATGTTCTCACCTACATGCTGTTCTTTTCCCGTTTGATATCCCTCCTCTCTGCCACGCATGAATTCTGTGTTTGCATCCAAACAGCAGAGCCTCCAGTTGCATCACCAAGTGCAAACTGGATTCTGATTTTCTAAACTCAAAACATGACTGCGACTGGCATGCAGCATTGTGTTTGCAGATGTTGTCTTTTTTGGTGTTTGTCTTTTTTTTTTTTTCCTTTTAAATAATGCAACAATGAGTGATCACACACAGAAACATGTCTCTCTCTCTCTCTCTCGCTCTATACAAATTGCATAATCATAAAGCAGAGCTGTTTTTGCCTTTTAAACAAGAACACAAAGACGATCATCCTCAGCTATATATGATAGTATGTTGTTTTATGACATTTTATGTTCATTTCACTTAAAAATGCTTCTCACTTTCTCAGGTCTAACAGCCCAGAGAGCAATGAGGCAAATACAGATCGCATACATACAGCGAATGTGAGTAACAGAATATCAATGAAATGAGCATTTTTCTTACTCCTGACTTTAGCTGTGTATGTTAAATGCTGCTCCTCTACAAAGCAGCTTTAACCCAGATTAATCTTTGGGAATTTTTTGAGTCCTTGAGACAAAAGAGTTCTCTTGCTCCAACCTCCATCTCAGCGGAGAAGACAGGGTGGTACGGGAACGAGAGTATCAAAAGGCTGGAAATTCACGGCTGAGAATAAATGCTCGCTCTTCCCTGAGGTGATTTGTCTTTGCGCTCCTCTTTCTACAGATGTTAGACCCCTTTTTTAGTAAAGACCTGAGGTTCTTTGGTAGCACTTTGATATCCTGCTCGGATTCAATATGTGAAATAGAAGAGCCACTCCGTGACTTGGAGCACATCACAGTCTTTGAAGTCTGATCCAATTTTTGCTGCTCACCATTTGATGTTGAAAGGATGAAATGAGGAAAATGTACAGTTTTTGCCAGTAACTCTGCTGAGCATATGTAAGATTAAAAAAGCAAAATCCTTTGGAGGATGTACTTAGAAATGTTAAGCAGATTAATACTTTCCTATAGCTCTTTTATTCAAAGATAAAATTAAATATGAGAGGAAGCCTGTATGTGCTGTTTTTTACTCTCACAATTAAGTCAGTGTGGTGCTGTTTGCTAGGAGGTAGGGCTAGTAAAGGGGGATATGCAATTGCATTAGCATTTGATTAACATTGCAAAGCACATTAATGGGTTTGAGTTATATGCATGCCAAATTGTAAATAAATGAATACAGCGTCTACATGACTAAATTAAAAAAAAAAAACAAAAAAAACCACACACATTACAGGGCTTGCTTTAACTTGTGTCTATTTATCTTGTGCTTTCATTGACATTGCTCTTCTGGGTGTGTTTACGCCTCCTCTTTCAAGGTTGGCCCCGACAGCCGAGACAGACAAGTGAAAGACATCAAGAGAGACAAAGGCAGAGCAGAAGACAGTGTAACGAAGCCTTGCAGGGAGACAGCTAGGCTGCGAGACATGCAGTGTAAACAAGGTAAGCCCGAGCACAGAGCTGGCGGGTGCAGGTAATTACACAAAGAGACAGCAAAAATCCTGCTTTAATGGATAAAGTGCCATTTTTAATACGGGACCCCTTTCAACCTTTCATCCCAGCCAATCCTCTGCTGCCATTCTTTGTTGACAGCAAAAAGAGAGAAGCATTATGGGTGATCATTTCTGCGGTATTTTAATAACCCAGGTCAGCTCATCATAAACGTCTCATGGCAAGTGGGGGGGCTTTTGAAATGGCATGAGCACTTCAAAGCTTTCGTTCTCCCGCATGGCGAGCCCTTCACTAAGGATCTCATCAATGACTCTTAATAGACCTGCACAGTAACGGTGACAAGAAAATACACAAACCCTGATTTGTTGAACATATGTTTGGTTTGCTTTTTGCCCCAGGCGATGAATTACATTAATTCCGGCTGCCTGGAAGGCAGAGTGGGTGGCTGTGCAGGGGGCCGCCGATTACGGCCGTCACCCAGCCCACCGCTAGGGTAGTCTGGGTAATGGGGGCCTGGCCCTTCATTAATGTTATAAGAAGAGTATGAGGTAAGAGATGGAGGTGGAATAGCATTTAGCGGCGCGGCTGAGAGATTACGGGGATTAGACATGATAATGTAACACAGACAGGGCTCTCCAGCGGGCCCGGGATTAGTGTCAGCACGCCACAGCAGGTCTGGGTTAGATAGCGGCTAATTCGGTAATGCTGCATACAGGTGACCCCCCGCTCCCAGGCATCACTGCTGCTGAAGGGAGGCAGTGTTTGATTTATAATGTCAGAGTGATTATGGAGGGAAACATTGCAGTACATTTTGCTCAAATGTGTGTTTTGTCCTGCATCACATATTTCTAACACAGAACTCTGCGTTCACAGCTGAATTATTTCCTGTTTTTTATTGTTTCTTTGAAAACCCTGAAACCCTAAAAGTATGTATGATGATTCATTTGATGGGCAAAACACATTCCTTTGCACACAGGACACATGTTTTCAGTTTGAAATTAGTTTGAATATACAGTGTTCAACTACATTAAAATAGAGCTTTATCACCTAATGCACTGGTTCCCAACCTTTTGGGCTTTTGACCCCTTAAAATGAAGCAATGTCTTCTTACCCACCCCTCTTTACAGGTTATTGCTTCAGTGTGGAAATAAATTATGAGCAATTTTCCTTCTCAGATTGTTTCATTACACATTCCAGAGGCCTGAAGAGGTGAAAGTATTCAGTGTTTGACCAAAACAAAAAGAACAGCTGATGAAAAAGACCTTTGTAACGAATTGATTATCAATGTTAAAAATCGGCATCCTCTTAAGTCATTTCAGTCTAGAATTAAAGAGAATTTCAATCTGTTTCCAATAGAAATCGACTTTTTTTTTCCTGAGAATATAAGACTTTAAGGTCTTTGATTACTGGGTATGGAGGAGATTTTTGCAGGGATCTTGTAGGTTGAGAACCACTAATGCAACCTAAAACCCTTCTAATTCAGTCGCATTGGCATCATTTATTGCAGCAAGTCAAACACTTCTTGTTATTAGGTAAACCGAAAGGTCACCATACTGACTAAATTAGCCTTGGGCTCATGAATAACGTTTCATATCTCACAGTTCAGTTATATCGTATTGAAATACCTGACCAAAAAAAAATCCACCGTGGGCTTTGCTAACGTTTTAGTTATTTTGTGTGGAGAGCACACAAATTTTCAGGTATTCATCGTTGCTTCTTTTCCTGCCTCGTTTATGTTCCAAGGTCTGCTTGTGGCTCCAACTGCTTTCAGGAAACCCTATTTGAATATGTTGAGGGAGGCCACGGTGGCTCAGGCACCCAGGGCACACTTTGATCCCTGCAGATCTGAGGGCCTTTTTTTTTTTTCATCCCGAGGTTGAGCGAGTCATGGAAGCCTTGCCCTGCCAGATGTTTGGAGACCGGGCTCCTTCCTGTGTCTCATCCTGCTGTCGCCTCTGGTGATCGCATCGGTTCTCTCGGGCTGGAGCTCGACCTGGAGTGTTTCAGGACACCAGTGGAGAAAAACAGAAAATTAGCCATGGAAATCAAATTACCCCACCCCTCCAGACACATGCACACTCGCACACTCTCTACACCCTGCTCCCATTAATGCCAAAACACCGGGGCGTGACCTGGAACCTCTTAATGTGTTTGACGGACGTTGGGTCTTTTCTAAGTGATTTAACTAAGCTTAGTGTTACAAATGACTCGCTTAGCTCAGTTTTTCTTTCATGTATGAAACAAAGCAGACCAGTTAGAGAGATGATATGGTGAGATGTCTGTTTCACTGTATATCTGACACCGGGCTAGGCGACTATTCTCACTCTTTAGCCAAATACCCACAGTACTGCATTTTATGGTGGGAACAGAACATTAAAGCACTTTGTACTCCAGGCGCTCTCAGATGTCTGCAGCGCCAACCTTTGATTTCCTATGTTTTGTCAGGGAAAAAGTTACACATACACAGTGTAGTCATGTAAGCTACACACTCAAGACGATGTCACCTCTCGTCACCTGTCTCCAGAGCCTGAATATTAATGCAACATGTTTGGAAATGAGTCACAGAGGCGTGTTACAGAAAGAAAGACTTTGCTTGCAAGCAGCAGATATGATCAGAGTGCTGCTTATGCTCCTCAGCGTGGTAAACAGGATGGTGCCGAGGATCAGTCAGAGCTGACTTTGTGGTTTATGAAAGCTGAGCTACTTATGTTAACAGGCTTTTTGAAGATTATAGTTGTGGTAAACATACATGTCAAGAGAGAGACAGTGATAAAGTGGAGCCACAACACAGAGACCAATTACCTCTGCGCCTTGGAAGATAGTTAACCTGGTCGTTTGAAGGGATGAGACGGAGGAGAAGAAAGAGAAAAATGAAAAGGTTGCGGAGAATAGTTGAAGTTAATGTTGACTTATTGGTGATAGTTACATCCCCTCAGTGCATAACATGGTACAGTCAATAAGAATTGATTTTGTTTGTCGCCCAGAGCTTTCTCTCTCTTCACTTTAAAGCTACAGCTGGGAGAGAGCTCATTGGAAATGTGGACGTAGTTTTACCCACGCTGAGGTCAAACCCACACTCACCAGTACATCACACTTTCCTCTGCTCTCGCTCCCTCCCTCAGCTCTTAAACATCTTCCCACATGTCCTCCCACAAGGTTTGCAGCTACCAGGTGCTGCTCCACAAGCCTCCACCACCACCACTACCACCACCACCACCACCACCACAGCGGCAGCATCACCATATCAACATGCATCTGCCAGACAAATGATCCACCCTCTCCATGTTCTCTAGACAAATACTCTCCCTCCCTCTTGCTGTCTCTCAGCCTTTTGATTTATCTGTCTGTCTCCACATATTGCTGTGTCTCAACCGGATGCCTTCAGTTTTAGGCAAATTACAGGCTCGGCATAGCGGCAGCAGAGATTTGGAAGGGATAGGAAAGACTCAACTTAACGGAAGGAGTTGCCTCTGTCTGACGCTACCTACGTAATCCTCTTAATGTCAGTGGGAGTAGTTAACAGGATGTACTTCCAAACTACTCATCATCACAATTCCAACAGAATAATCTCCCCAGACATAAAATCAAGGTGGAATATGATGCTCCAAGTTCTCTGTAATTTCGCATGTGGATTTAGTCATTTGATGTAGTTTAACAAAGTTTTTCCCAAGCAACAAACCTTATTAATTTGTTATTATAGTTGATAAAATACAGTTTAATGTATTCAAATAAACATATTCATTCATATTTTATTTAATAGAAGTACTAGCATCCTACCAATCAGGAGGGAAGAGCTTAATGCCCATCATTAGCATATTTAATCTATTTTTGGCCTGGTTTTCTTGTCATTCATGGATCCCTCTTCACTACTTACTTTATACTCATCCTGCTGGATCACAGTTATACGTAACGCGTATTATGTCTCTGACAAATGATTGACTTCCACAGAGTTCAGAGATTTTTTTTCCTCCACGCAAACATTTCTTCAGGAGTCAAAGTTCCAAATCTGCTGTCAGGGGAAATGATTGATTTCAGTGTGAAAAATTGGTTGTAAGTAAAAACATCCTCTGCTCGCATTATTGAAAACAGATGCAGGAACTACTCTTTTTCAGCATTATCTGTTTGTCTTATAATGTAGAGCACATGACTTACTATTTAACTATGATGTCCGAAATGATGATGGTGGTAATAAATCTCAGGAGTCCTGAAAAGTTCTGGAAATCCTCTTCAACTTCAGATATCTGTTTGGGGTCTTTGTTTGCAAGTGAGGAATAATGTCTGTGTTTGTCTGCATGTGTGTGTGTGTGTGTGTCTGTGTATGTACACGCACGTCTGGTTTCATGTGCCTGTGTGTGTGTGCAAAGAGGCGGTTGTGAGGTAAAGAGAGGGGTCTGGGTTGCACATGCCTCATTTAGACATCAAAGGCCCCTGCTGATGATTTTTCCTTATAATCCATGCCTTTTGGTGCCTCTGCTCCCTCCATCTGAATAAACAAAGCCCAAGTGGTTCACTGTGGTCTGGGAGAAGTCAGGTGATTGCAGTACGTGATTTAGGAAGTAAATCGATACATCTCTAATTTATTCCACTAAAAATCGCTTTTAGCAGCTCTTTTATGTTGTTTCTGAGGCGCATTCAGATTTTCAAGGGATTTCAAAGTGGTATTTAGAGATGTAATACGAGTCATCTGCTGCTCTTTGAAAATGAAAGAAATACCTATCTCAAAAAGAATTCAAGCCCTTTTTATCTCAAGAAGCAAACATGTACAATATGTAAGTCTCTCACCAAGAAGAGCAAACTCTGCTTGGCTTTCTTTTGATAGGGAGAAATCAATATTGTATGAACCGCACTGCCTGCTGTATTCCCAGTTGACCATTATTCCTCCCCACCCCAAACAGCAGACGTTACCCACGATCATTTAGCAAACCCCTGGTGTGAGCCACTGTCTGACCCCTTCCCAGCTCTGCTTTTCCATGTCCAAGCAAGGCTCCCATGCCAGAAGCCAGTTTGGCAGCTTCCCTGCCTGTAATATATCTGCAGGAGCAGCATTCCTCTGGGGCTGGCCTGGATCAAATGGCAGTGATTTCCCAAACAGAGGCACATAGATGGGAAGCCTGACCCATCCTCTGATCTGCTACACGCTCTAATCGCTGCGGGTCAGAATGGATAAATGGTGATGTTGAACTCTTGTGTGCCGTATTCTGGAGTCCTGATCTGCAGCGGTAGATCCAGCAGGATGAAGAGCTAACCAACAGATTAAGGCTGAACAATTTTAGGAAAATATCTAAATCCGATTTGCAACTTAAATAAATTGCAGCTACTTTTTATAAACTAAACCACAGGCCTGCATTTGTGGAGTTCATAGATTTAAACAATAACGATTGTGAAACTTTTATCTTGCTTTTAATTGCTACCAACCAATCTTGTGTCTGCATTAATAGAATCAGATAAAATAATGCAGTTGATTGGTGTTGAGGACCTGCTATGGTTCTTTTTTTTTCTACCAGTCATGCAGAGAAAAGTAAACTTGTCTGGTTTTCTATATATAAACAAGACTTAAGACTTTACAGTCATATCAACATGTTAACATGCTCACAACAAGCATGATATATTGTTTACCATCTTAGCATGCAAACATTTTTGGTATTGATCATAAACCAAAGTACTGGACAATTTTTAAAAAATGAATGTCGTTTATGTTGCTAGATAAAAAGTTATGGGATCACGTTCAGGATTCATCCTCTGGGGAGCATGAATGACAATCCATCCAATAGTTGTTGAGATATTTCAATCTGGATCAAACTGGTGGTCTCACCAAAATGATTTATTAAGATGTCACATTAGTGGTATACTTGACATTGATCAATAATTGAATATAGTTATGATACTAAAAAGTGGGTTTATATTTATTGATAACAGCTGCATAGTTGGCCAGTTATGGTAATAATAACAAGCTGATGATAAGTTACATCAGACTGCCGACCCTGGCGCGAGGATGCATGCATCAAATGTGACATAATCACTCCTGTTTCATTGAGCATGTAGGCTCCACAAGTTGATGTGGCCCATTGTTGTGCACCTTCCAATTTTTAAGACAAGGCGCCCTCTGCATGCACAGGGTTTTTCATTTCAAGACGGTATATGGAACAAGTTCAAAGGTAGACTGGCTGAGCAGGTACAAACATCTGTATGACCCTTCGCTGAGAGACCACAGAGACTGTCATATGGCCTTAAATTCACAGAATGAGATGGCCGCCATCTCCATCACCTTTTTTCTCTTTATTAGTCGTAAACACAACAGTTCTTCCTCAGCAGTGAGGAAGTGTGCAGCCATCTTTGGTCTATGACATCGTTCTGGTAGCATTTATTGATTTCATGAGTCTTCACAGAATATTTCATTCATACTCCTCCTGGCTAAGCCTCATCTGCAGAGGCATAAACAAAGCTTAATGCTAAAAGCTCTGCACTGTAGCTGCTGCAGCTAATGTTTACATGAGGTCAGGCCGCTAGGACAGTCTGCTTCACTGTATGAAATTGATGTGAACCAATCACATACATCATTTAGGACAAAAAGATTTGTCACTCTGCTGGTCTTCATCATTAAAAATGATAGATTGGTGTTTCATTCTCTACACAACCATGTTTGACTAAACTGAGCAGACACCAACATGCAGACAATGATGCATATTAACCAGGCAGTAGCCAGTATTTCTTTGATACTGTTTGGCCAACTCACACAATTAATGTTAGCTACAGCTGAGTAAATTTGAAGGCAACAGTTGTCATTATAGCCGATGAAATCAGCGGTTGCCAGCTTTAACTTTCAGTTGCTACTGCCTGTTAAGACACAGTTTATTATATGATTAAAGGATTAAATTGCAGCACATCTGATTTGAGAATTGGACCCCTTCAAATGCGATTTAATAAAAACTGTTAATCAAAACCTTCATCCCACAACAGATCCGCTCTTTTAGCTGCAGTGGAGAATCCACAGCACAAGGAATTGGAAGGTGTCATGCTTAATGTAGTTAAGAGTCAGTGCATCACTTTCTTATATTTATATTGCTATTTTTTAAGTATTTTTTTTGTTGAAAACACATAAACAGACTACGCAGTCTATTTTACAAAATGATTTCATTCTGAAACTTCGTTCAAGGCCATCAGGATTCATAATTTGTGATTGAGTGCTTTGATGCGATTTCAGGGGAATAAGAAATTTGCTTATGAAACCTATTTCAGCATCATTAGCGGAACAATGTCCTACATAGACATATTGTGTTAGTGAAATTTAAGGTGTAAACATTTATTTGTGCTAGTTTATTTCTTCTGTTACTGTAATGACAGCATGTCATGCAGATAGAGTAACTGTTTCAGGTTTCACAAAGGTAGTTTATCTCATAATATTCATACCTAAGTGCGTCTCATGCAACCAAACCAAGCTAGTTGTTTACACATAGCTGTTTTTTTGCGGTACATAAGATCTATCCAAAATATCCTCAAATACTCAAGGGTAACAAGGATTCACACGGTGGACGGTTAGCACCTCTGAGGCAGAGATAGATAAGATTCACGTTAAAAGTTGGCTGACAGGAACTGACTTTCTGGGCATTTACAAACTGTGACTTTAGTAAACCTGTGCTGGTTTGAATAACATCAAGAAAGCCGAGGAAAGATGTGGGGTTGAGGTGTGGGGGGGAGAAGGGGGGTGCTCTTTGATGTATAGGATTGAGATGTGATGAGGTCTGTTCAAAGTGAGTACAAAGTAGTGTTAAGATGGAAAAAGCAAATGCAGCTTTAGTCAAGGTAGAGAAGCCGAGGTAGCAAGACATGATGAAGAAATGTCCTGTCTCACCCGAAACGTCGGCAAAGAAGATGAAACGTTATCTGATATTAAATATAGATGCTGCTTCCTTGTAAAAGTGTCTCGGCTTTAAAACACACTTTTGTATCCTATGAATTTTGAAACCCAGGGTGTGTTGTAGTAGAGGATTGAACAAAGCCTTCATAATTGTCTTACGTTTGAATAATCAGGTTATCACATGGCTCATTATCTTTAGTAAGTCGTCAATAACATATCACTTTCTGTGGTGCAATGAATAATTCATTGTTCAGTACACTGTTTTGAACAATCAGTAAAAAAAACGACTACGCTGACAAAGATTCGGCCTTCTGCTGGAAGAGAGGCAGCAGCAATAGAAAGCAGAGACAAAGCAGTTCAATCTGCGGCAATCTGAATGTGCAAATGGCTTCTTACTCTGTTTAACAGCTTCACCACAGCTTGCATTTGTGCCATTGACTTCAGTAGGAAGCAGGAGGGTGAAAATCAATATCTAAAGCCCCATAGATCTGCTGAGTCACTGTAAGATTTTTATTAGGTCCTTGTTGAAGTGTGTGTGGTGGAAATGTACTCTTTACAGGCCGGCTAATGGCTATCACTTCACTTTAAAGGGTCTGTTCACCCAGATCACCATACTTTTAATTTAAACCACTCTATTGTATTAGAGTGGCAGAACAAATTGTAGATGTAGATGTCTTGTAACCTCATTAACTTGTTCCAATTTGTGCCGTTATGTGACAGATGAAAGTCTGGAGAGACAGGAAACAGGGGTAGAGAGAGGAGTATGATATGCAACAAAGGTCCACTGCTGGAATCAAACCGCCGATGCTGCGGTTTTATGTTATGTGTCCCAACCAACCAGAAAATAAAGCTTTTGATTTAAGTGAACTGACTTAAAGGAATAGTTTGACATTTCCCAGTGAGCACCAGCCAGTCCAGTATTTGGAAAAACACAAATAGTGGATTTTTATGAATATTTATTTCATACAAATCTTGTAAAACTTGTCAAATAAGCGCACAGGTCGGGACTCGTAGCATAGCGAGGTTACATTGCTGTCACCAGTGACCATAGCCATTTTTTTAAATGTCTTTCCAACTGGAAAATGCTCAGTGGGTTAAGTGATTACTCACTTTCTTGCTGAGAGTTCAATTAGAAGATCGATACCACTCTCATGTCTGGAGAGTAAATATGAAGGTACAGCCAGGAGATGGTTAGCTTAGTTTAGCATAAAGACTGACTGGTGATGATAGCACTTCCTGGAGTTTTGCCGTCACCGTGAGGTTGCCAGGCAACCAACAGAGGCTCCAGGAAGTCACTGCACCTAGCCAAGGAATAGTTTGTAACCTCCCGTAAAACCACAACTGGTCATTTTTACAGATTAAACAAATGAGATATAAAATGATAATTAGTGAGCTTTAGAAGTGCTGCTAAGTGGATTGTGTAACCTTTTGTAACAGCTAGCGCCAGGCTAGCTATTTCCCCGTGTTTCAAGTCTTTATGCTAAGCTAACCATCTCCTGGCTCTAGTTTCATAATTTATGGACAGACATAAGAATGGTATCAATCTCCTAATCAAACTCTCAGCAAGATGAGTGGATTTTCCAAAATGTTGAACTCTTCTTATATATATAATGGCTTACATTGTACAGACACATTTTATGTAGTCCATTTTTACACTATTTTACATATTGTTGGGATAATTGTCAGTGTCTCCATATAGTTAATTTCATTGACAATTGCGTTTACAGTCCAGTTGTCTTTTGTTGGAGGGTTTACCTGCAGCCATTTACGTTTAATGGCTTTCTTTCTAAACTTGCAGGAGTTTATCCAGATGTTGCTCAGGTATATTGTAATTAAAATAATCAACTTCTACTCCAAAGGATTTCATTATCTCTTCAGTGATCTCCTGCCAAAATTTTTAAAAAAAGGTCAAACATTTTTTTACTACACTGCCTCCAGCATTAGCTTTCAGTTGTTTTTAGTGTGAACTCAAAGACCTGATCTGATCCTGCATGTAAATGCATCCATAGAGGAGTCACTTTATTTGATGTTTTGATCACAGGTAGTGAAAATACTTGATTAGTTAGAAGTGTCTCCAATACCACACACTACGAAGTGATCACTGCCTGCTTCCATTTGAATTTAACTATGTTCTGCTGTGCACCTGTGCTGAGAGATATATTTATATGTGGGTTATATGTGTGGATTTATGTAATGTTAAGCTGTTATTGAGTAAGCTCATGTATGGAATTGCGTAATGTTACCTAAGTACATTTAAAATACGTTTCTGCCACTTCGGGACACAGATTTAATAAGTCAAGGGCAGAATCTGTTCACTGCTGCTGTCATCACCATCTGCATCATCTTGGTGCTTCTTGTTGTTTTGCCTGGTTGGATCATTGCCTCTGTTTTCCTCAGTTGCAGGTCCAGTGATGAAGCTGCAGCAGAGAACTCCTCGCCGGCGGGGCCAGCAGCCCAAGCTGCTCAACAGCCCTGAAGACAGCCTGTACTACAACCAGCTAAATGTGAGTTCAAAGTGCCGATAAAGGCCTTTGTCTGACTTTGGTTCCACATGATAATACAATTAAACCTACCTGTGCCAGACCCTGGAGCCCCACCCCCACGCTTCTCTGCCTCTTGTCTTGAACATGTGCTTATGCTCTTTATCTGTTGCTTTCATGTCAGGATGTCTGCCTTCACGGTGAATAATTGATGTGGTTTATCAAAGCTGAGCAAGATGCATGCTTCATCAGACTCACTTGAGCCCTTTGATCAGAAAAAATTATGCTGTGACTTCTGATATTATCAGCATCTGCTCGCATTCAACACAAAATCACTTTGAATTAAAAATTAATGACTCTCTGCTCATCTTTTGACTGTGTGCTCTTGGCCCTTTCCTCAGAGAACTCTAGATTACCAGGGGAGCAAGAGGAAGCCGAGAAAACTTGGGTAAATAACTGCTTTCCTACTTACAGCAACTCTAAACAGAGCAGGCCCTTTGTGGAATAGGAGAATCCAGAAATGGAGTTGTTTTCTTATAATGTAAATGGAGAGCCGAAAATAACAGGCTTTTTATGAGCAGTTGCTCTGCGTCATTAGAGGGGGGGTAACATATTAAGGCTTTGTCAGCATGCTAATTTTAATTGTTGAAGGTCTGACTTGTATTTGTACTATAAATGACATCCTGGTTCAGATCAGTATGCTTAAGAAAACGCCTGAACGCCTCGCTACTGTATCTGCAAATGTTGTTTTTATTCTAAATGTCTAGTTTCTCACATCAAGAAAACTCTGTAATACTCTCTTCTGTATCCCTGTAACTCTCCTCCAGCCTCTCAACACTTTTTCGTCCTCTTTCACATCACAGTCAAATCAAAGTGCTGGATGGAGAAGATGAGTACTACAAATTACTGTCAACTGTGGAGTCAATCCCTGAGGAAGAGTACGCGGCGGCACCCCCCTCCCATCCTTTCTAGTGGGCCTCTCGTCAGTCAGAGCTGAGCCTTACAACCATGTCAACCGGTAAGACAGATGCACCAGACATGTAGACAGACACTCCAAAGAACATGCTCCGTGTTGGATGTGCTTTGGTATGTGGAGCAAGTATCAGCGGTGCAGAATAGGCGACCTGTACAGGCGATGCCCTCAGCTGTTAATCCAACAGTTTTCTATAAGCACTTTGCCATTTTTAGTCGTAAATCACGACAGTTTCTCATTTCAGATCAGGCTTTATAGACATGATGCTTGATAATAGATGTTATATTTTGTCAGAAGAGAAGCTCCAGGCTTCTTCCAGACGCACACAATTAAACTTTTATCTATTCTTGTACTTGACTTACTGCTATTGTGCCTCCATATTTGGCAAAATGTTATGTTGTTTTATTTATATAGAATATGATATTTTATGATGTCCGTCATTTTTCTGGATGCTTTTTCAGGGTCTGAAATCTTTCACTAAAAAAGAATAAGAAATTAGTAGTCTGCTTACAAACCGCTGTGAAAAGGTACAGATGTTGCATCAATAAATAAATTAATGACAATACACATAACACAAAGAATACAGCATCATGTGATGCACTGGGAGGGGAGGTCTCATTAATAAAAAAAAAACCAAACATTTTGCAAAGTCACAATGAAACACATGAATACGGAGCATCCAGTCAGAGTCTTAATATTGTTATTAGGTGGTACGCTCTACGCAAGAGCTGCTATTAATGATTATTCTCACCATCCATGTATCTATTAATTAGTATATTGACTAAAATGACAAATACCTGAAAGTATAGCGATGCCTTCAAACTGCTTCTGTTCTGTCATAAATCCCATAATATTAGATTAATAATGATATAAACTAAAAGCAAGTAAAACCTTGTATTTTTAAAGCTTTATCCAGCAAATATTTGTTTCCTATCTCAATAAATGACAAACTAACAAGCTAACAAGCTACTTGCTTGTTAAAACTGTCAGTGATTATTTTCTGTCAGTTGACTGATCTATTATCATTTCAGCACTAATCTACATTCACACAAAGGAGCCCCTCCTCTTGCTGGCAGTGTGTTTTTAAACTCAGTGGCGTTAACTTGACATGGAAACATCTACCTATTTTTGAGCGTTATGCCTCTTGTCTAAGACAGATCCAAAGACAAATCCTTCTGAAACCCAAAACTCTCTCCGTATGACTTCTCCCACAGCGAGCTGCCAGTAGTCAGAGAGGCTTTGTGCTGTCTGAGTGCTGGAATCACCACACATAGCCTCACAGAAGCAGAGCTAGACCTCACTTTGAATTTCACCCTAAATACAGGAATTTTCTTTTAAGATGTGAAGTGTCGGAAATGCAGGGCTGGCGAGTTGATTTGTAGAGCTTTTTTTTTTTTTCTTTTCAATTTGCATATCATTTACTGCATCTCCCTTTGTTGACACCCGAGGGCCTGAGAGGAGATTTTGATCTTAATAGGAAGAGTAGGGTGGTATGACTGAGGATCTCATCCTCCTTATATTCAGCGGGGAAAACATTAGAGCTCTGCCTAGATAGCTAGACCGGCTTCACTTAAGTTCAGGTTCAGGCTCACAGAAGTCCTGGCGGGTTTAAAGAGGCCCAGAGTGATCATCAAATCCCAGAGCTCAGTTCTGTTTGAGGTCAAGCTCAGGCTGAGACACTGAGGATTGACCTATCACCTAAACATCACTGCGTATCCGTTTCTTCTTTTTTAGCATGTAAAAAAATGTAAAGGAAGCCTCTGCCTTACATTTTATGTAACTAAAACACCCTGCAAGTGAAATTTAAGATGATAGATGGCTTCATCATGTGACAACACTGTGGTTTTAACCCTGTCATTTTCCAACCATAACTATGCTGTATGTTGTTTTGAACAGCCACAATGCTCGTAGTGGTAGTAATCCAAATTGTTTGAAATGGTACACAGCTCCTGAAAGGATATAACACACATAAGCATCCCTCATGAAAAGACATTTTAAAACAATCTTTATTTAAAAACTGCTCTTATGCCATTTTTATGTCAGTGACTCTTGTGAATGTTTGTGGTTTCGGTTCCTATTTTTTTTAAAATAAATCTGTGGTCATGTTTTTCTAGAAAAAAGAGAAAGTAGAAATCAGCTGTTCCTTTTATCAAATTAACTCGTGTAATTAAACTGCATCCATAATAAAGCCAGAGTGTTTTCATTTTATTGTCATATTTAACTCTACAAAAAAATCAAAGAGTAATACCCCAGACCACTGGCAGTGTTATAATGTGGTGTCACAGTTAGTTCAGAAGCATTTTACCTCCGGTCGTAGCCACAGATCCTGCAATAATTAAAATCCTCGTTGTGCATTACTCCCTTGCTGGGATAGTTGGTTCCTCTGAAGAGCAGTCTGAAATAGGTCACCCCAGCACCCTGTAGTGCATCTTAAAAGTACACTGAATCAATTAAGTGTGATCATGCTCCCTTGATTATTTTGGCCCTGTTTTACCATGGAGAGGAATTTCAAATAGGCTCACTAGTTTGAATAACAAGGTTGGACTGTGGTGACAAATGGTGCCAGAGTGGGTGTTTCTTTCCCTGTTTTTCTCTGCCAAATTAACTCCCTGGCTGATTGCCTGCGTTAGCATATGAGGGGAGGTGAGCGGAGGTGTGTGCGTAATTGCCTTGGTTAGCTGATTATGTGTTGCAAAAGGCAAATGTTATGAAATACTGTCATCACTCTCATGAAAGATGTTCTGACCTGATGAACTGAGGCTTCTGTGTTTGCTTGGACCACTTGTTGTCTTGGGTTGAGTGTGCAGGTGGGACGCTGAGCGACAGAGAGCGTTCAAGGCCTGACACCTGTGTTTTTTTTAATACGTCTTCGTAAAATCCAGCTCCCTCTTGTTTTTCCTCATTAAATCTGACAACATCTGGCGTGCAAGAGAGGACTCCTTTAATGTGGCTAGCGTTACTGCTGGTGTTGTTCTTGCCATTTTAGCTATTTGCTTCATACGCTACACTTTCATTACAACAGTATCCGAAGCAGACCCAAACACTGTTATCCAAAGTTTTAAACCACCTTTATGAAAATCGCTCGAGCCGCAGCCTTAACAAATGATGAAAAGCTTTTATTTTCTAAAGAAGCATACTTACCTTTTCACCTAATAGTGATGTCTCACTTCAAAGAGCGAACACGATTAGGCCGACATTGTCCTGTTTCTATATCCTTTGAGTTCAAAGGGAGAGTTTGAATACCAGTATTTCATGTGCAGCCTTTTCAAATACTGTTTTAATGCAGTTTACGTGCTTTTGATATCCAGATGTGTCCGATTTTCAGCACACTATAATATATCACACTATATTATGATTGCATACCACAGTGAAGAATTAATGACAAATCTTCTTTAGGGATAGTTTTTGATCCCAAAAACTTAATGTTAATGCAGATTGGACATGGGACAAACATGCCTAAAATAGCCACAAACTTAGCATTGTGATGCTCTTTGCTGGCTAATGATTAATGCCAAAGAATACACAAGCGTCAACCAGATGTCAGATGTGTGTTGAGGGCTCTGAGCAGAAGAACATTCCCTAAAGACGGCATTAATAAAGAAAGTGGTCGAGCTGGGTGGAGAGACAGAGAGAGTAAGGGGCATAGAGGAAGAAGGAGATAAAAGAGGCTGTTGAGTACGTACATCAAAGGTCTCTTAATGACAAGGGATGCCATTAGGGTTACTGTGGCTTTTGTTTCAGCTTCCTCACACCTGCAGTTTGTTGAGGGTCTTCTATGCACTGTTTTGTTGTTAACATTTGCATGAAGATAAAATGCATGCATGAGGAGTTAAGAGTTTGTTCTTGCTAATCTTGGCGGTGACCGCATGTTTTGGTCAAAATTACAGCTTCCTTTTTCATTTGCAAAAGAGAGAACCATTCATTTGCTTCCCCGTGTAAAGAAGGATAGCACTAGAAAAAGGCTTACATAGAACAATAGAAACAGTATGTTATCCTGTACGCCATGAAATTTATTGACTTAAAAGTTTTCTTGGTGCCTCCGGTGCTGGAATGGGATTTGACAAATCAGAGCGTGAAATTGTGATTAGCCTCTCTCGGTTTGTAGACTGAGGGGGCACTAGCAGACTTGGCATGGCCAAAGGTGTAACCTGTTTTGTTTTGCCCCGGCACTGCTTTCCCAGATGGTGGGACCAGCTGCCATTGAATAAACGCTGGACGGGTAACAGTGTGAGAATTAACACGGCCTTGTTTCAGTTTGGGATGCATAACGGAAAGCTTATCTTTTTGCCACTGCCAGGAGGAACGGGAACCTTTTGATTGAGGTCAAAATAAAATAATGTCCGGCAAAACTTGTTTTAAAATCTGCCCAACAGCTCAGGTATTTGTCTTCTTTGTGTAGATGTGCATGCAGACCCCTACTTTCATATTGCAGAGTGTAACTACAGGTTTTTTCTTTGCATGTTCCCTTGTCAACAGAGGAGTCTTTCATAACTACTCCTTAAATACATTATTTAGACTACAACGTGGAAATCTGTTGTAATGTTTAAAGAAAATTACAAACCCGAACAAACTGATGTCATCACAAATATTTTTTGAGTAAGAATTCATCATTTTGCTAGTATTTGGAGTCTCCTGTGTTTCCTTTTGTTGTTTTGAAGGAGCTGAGAACTAACAATTAATTGTATAACCTTGAAGCATATGTAGATGAAAATGTGTTGATAGGTCTCCAATAATTATGTCATTGCAAGCTGCCGTACAGTAGTGCGAGCCAAGAGCTTCAAGAAGCATGTATTGTCTCTCTTGCTCAATCTCTTTGGAGCAATGATACCTAGAAAGTGGTGAAAAACAGCTAAAAAAAATAAATAAATATCTGATGATGTTTTGTGCACGGCAGCGCAGGATGAGGATGGGAGATGATGTCTTTTTATTTTCATTTATCATGGGAGAGCACTGCAGGCTGTAACCCAGTACATCATCATGGAGGGGGAGAGTTTCCCTCTTTAAGGCTGGATTATCACATCTAGGGTGGGCTGAGAGAAGGTAAAATGACCTGTCCCGCCTTACGTGACCCCAGGCCAACCCGCACATTGCCAAGGCTTTGCTCTTTGCTCTTGAATATGCAGCGATCCCCTGCTTCATAGGCTTGGAAGAGAGGGAGAGAGAAAAAAAGAGTTGTATCGCATTGCAGGGAAAATTAGTGAGACCAAAGTTGGAGTTTCTGTGTGTTGGGGGCTGCGAACAATGGCAGCTTTCTGTCAGACAGAAACTTCAAAGGTCTGCTGAGTGACTGCTCTGAGTTATACTTTGTTGTAGATCACTGAGGAAATTCACAGATGTTTTCTCATACGAGACACCATTATAGCGGCTCAAGTACCCAGTAGCCTCGAGCGTCTCTCCCTCTCCCCCTCTGCCTCTCCCTCTCTCCCACACACTCACTCTCACTCTCACACACGAACCTCCGCCCCCCCCCCCGCTCCCACCCCCCAGTCTCTGATATCTCTCGTATGAGACAGATGTGGAACCTGTTTTCTCTCCAACTGTCCAGAGAATATGGAAAGTTAAAAAGGGTTCGTGTTGTGGCATCGCCCCCTGACTCTGTCATATCCACAGTTCTCACTGTCAGTTCGCTCAAAATGTCAAGATCACATGCAGCTAGACCGTCTCACATCCATTCGGAGTCGAAACAATAAGTTCTTCATCATTCAGATTAAGTGATGAACACTGATAGTGAAAAGTATTTTGCTTGTGCTTCATTATGGGCATGTCAATGTAGTTTTTCTCTTTTCTCCTCTGCAGATTGCCTTCTTCAACTCTGAACTCGACCTGTCCTGAACCAAAACAAACTGCATCTCAACAACACACATGATATCTATTGTTCATTTTTATTTATTTATAGCAAACTGCTGTTTTATATGAGTCAAATAAATGTGTTTAAACTGCTGAGTTTTGATTATTGATGTATTTTTTTCCTTCACAACCATTGCAAAAATTATGGTAGAGAAATATATTTTATCCACCACAAAGGCATTATTATGCATATTTTCACGTGCTGATTCTCTGGTATGTTTTTATATCAGTTAGCGCTGCAACTAACCATTATTTTCATTGTCAATTGGTATGCCCATTATTTTCCCTGATGAATTGTTTCAGCTATAAAATGTAAGAAAAATAGTGAAAGACTTGATGTTCAAATGTGGTGATCCGGCGATAACTGCTCACAGCCCAAAGAAACATCATCAGATGTCTTACTTTGTCCGACCAACAGTCCAAAACTCAAAGATATTCAGTTCATTATCATGTATCACAAAGAAAAGCATCAAATCCTCATATTTGAGAAGCTGAAACTGGCAAACATTTGGCATTTTGCTCAAAAAAGGACTAAAAGGATTATCCAAATAGTTGCAGATTAATTTTCTGTCAACCAACTAATCAACTAATCCTTGCATCTCAATTTGTGTAATATCAGTATTTTAATTGCAACAATCTAAACAACACAAAAAAATCAATCTGTGTGTCTTCGTTTGGACAACGCACAGGATTTCTTAATTGTTCTGCTGTCATTTGCACCGTATTTGTTAAAACTACTGGCAATATGAAAATAACAAGCTCTACTTAGGAATTTTGCCACAAGTGACCTTTACAAGAGTGACCACCACCTGTTGAACCTTTAGGAAGTGATTTTGCTTTAAACTCAGGAAATTTAGATTTCTGGTCAAAGTAGAAATATGAGATGACACCAGATACTAACCATTGCTTTCTCTGTCTCTTAGTAGATTAGAAAATGGCTGCTTTGGTTTCTTGTCCCATAATTACTACAGCTGTGAGAGTTTTCCTGTCACCATCACAAGACTGTATCTTCCTTTTAGATAGTCTGCTAATCTTTAAATGCAGCTTCATACATGTCTGCGCCAGTAATTCATCTGTATGATTGACTCTCTGCTTTATGCTTTAGTAAAATATGAAATACACAGATGGTGCAGACTGACTCCCTGTTCAAACCTTTGAGTATACAGGCAGAAAACTATTGCAGTGGGGGTTCCTCCAAGTTAATTTCCCATCAAATGCTGCAGGAAAAATTTCCTTTAGCCATACCACTGCTGCGGTGACCCTGGAAAACTTGAGGCATGGCCATAAGACGGTAAAGGTTTGAAGCAAGTAAATTACCTCAGGGACTGGACATTGTGTCAAGCACATAGTCATGAATTTCTTACAAACTATATCAAAGTGCTGCTTGGCCAAATCCATCCCTCAGCTGGAGTCCCATTGAGATGCATTAAAATGTAAGGACTTTAGGGCTGAACCAAGCATCTCAAAGGACGATATCAATAATTTGGTAATGCTGATGGTTCGCAAAATTAATGCAGTTATCATATATGGCTGAAATGCGCCTTGCATGGTGTGACAGTTCACACGTAAAGCTGATTTAAGTGGAAATCCACCCGAAATCTGCTATTTTAATGTTCATAAATCGCTGCTGCCGTTCAGGATCATATTAACATCTTATTTCTGTTTTAGGGTGGATTCTCCCTTTACTTCAACAGTTGTGTGATTTGACACGAGAGAGCAGATTACAACATTTGACATTTATCTGACATTTAAACCTCGAAGCCAAAAACTAACTGACAGCACTTTGCTGCACAAACACAAAATACAAACTTTTGGAGAAGACTGTAAAAATGTTTACTCCATAGTGAGCTGGCCGGTAATTCAGTCTGTAACGGCTGCTTAACTGAACGTGCAGCGTTCGGTCTTATTATTATTCCCTTCTCACCTGTTCTGAGTTTGTGTCAAAACCGTTTAATACCACAATGCGCAAAGTGAATACATGTGCACCAATAAAGTAGAAAAAGTCTGGGTCAGATATTTTGGTATCACTTTCTTGTAAAGCACCCTATATAAAGTCTTTATAAGTAGTCAGTGATGTCTTTATTTCATTTATTGATGCTTTATATGTCAGTTAGAGGCCATTTTTGGGTTGACAGATTGTGAAAAATACCTTTGGTTAGTTTGTATACTTTCTATTTGGTAATAAGTTGGTTATAAATGTTGCTAAAACAACAATAAATACTCAGTACTCACTTTCTAATAAGTCTGAAGTATGTTAATGAATCATTAACAAAGGGATTTGAACAAAAATCCATGTTATGATGAATTAAAAGACAAAGTTTTATGCTGAAAGAGGATAAACACTAGCAAAAGGATTTTTTACAAAGTTGTTCTTATTAGTTGTTAGTAACAGATTATAAAGTATTTGTATATAATTTATTGACCATTAAAAACACTTATAAAGGGTGTCTTATTAAAAAGTGATACCAATATTTCTCATCTATGTATAACCTATAGAGGAGTTACAAGTAAGTACACACACTGTATTTAAGCTTTGGCTCATATCAGTGACCTTCCTGTTTGCTCCAATTCTACATATATTTATATTAAACTCTCCAGTAAAAGCTTCATCACCGACCACTGCCTTAACTCAGTGTAAACAAGGTTAATCTCAACCAGTGTTTTATCAGTCAACAGTGTGACTACACCACTCCTGTAGCCAGTTTTTGTAGTTTAACATGGCTCCAGTACAGCCCAGCAGGACTCCCCCTTTCCCTCATGACTGTGTGTAAAGCCGTGGGAGAGGACTGGGAACATTAATCCCTTCAAAGGAACAGATCTAATTCAAAATCTGCCGCTCCAAACTAGTTGAGAGGACAGTGATTGTTTCTGCAGGGAAGCATGATAAAGATCAGAGGGTTGATATAGAAAACTACAACTTCCATTTCTGCAGCTGAAGTCAGCTGCTCTGCCACAAAAAGTTTGGATATTATCTTATGAAAGCTGCATACTTTGCCTGCATTAAAAATTCTAAAACAAAAAAAAGGACAAAATACGATAAGACGTGTTAAAGTTCCCTCACATTATAATACCTCTGTTTTATTTGGATGCTGTAGTGCATGAGATCCTCTGCTTTATATATATATATATATATATGTGAGCATCTTCCCCAGACATGTTGACATGACAAGTTTATAAGGAAACATAAATGAGACATCATCGTTTCAAGAGCTGCCTTTGTCACCTGATTTTAAACAGAGGTTTCCCTCATGTGTCATGTTAAGTAACATGTTATAGTAATTTTAATTAGCTGCTGGGGATTTCTCTTAAGGCTCTTCAGAGTGTAAATCTGATGTTGGACAAAGAAAAGAAAAAAAAAACTAAATTTGCAGTTTGCTTCTGATAAAACAAACGACTGAAATGAGTGAGGGGTAAATTTAAATTATTCAGAGAGGACATAATTAAGTGTTTAATGCCGTGTTGTAGTTCAAAGGCACAACAAAGAAATTTAATTCAAATTAGAAATGTAAAAGAGACGCTGATTCTTAAGAGATGAGAACTTTGTGTTGAGTCACTTGATTTGGTCTCTTTCCTCCATCAAACAGTCAGGCAAGGCTCTTGGAGATCTCCAGAGATAACAATGTCACATTGTCACACAGGGTTCTGCTACAAATCCTTAATTACAAAAAGAGGATCAGATGACTACAGCATCCAATACCGGGGTCTCCAGGCGGCATGGGGGTCTTTGATCAAGAAAATCCAATTATTTGTGTATATACATTTCCCACATAGTGATTACTTCATTAATTGTCCCGCCTTTATCTCCTCCCTTCCCATCCCCCCTAATAATCAGCTCCTTTATCCAGACCAACAAACACACCATAGGAGCTTTGTGGATTCAAAGGATTTGCTTTCCTCTCTCAAAGAGCCGCTATTCTTTGATGATTGGGCAGCGGCAAACTTCAAAGTAATAAATCTTATTTCTGACTGGCTGGCGGCCCACCAAAGTCCTTATCAAATTCTAAGAAGTGATCCCTCACTCTTCAGATAGTCCAAGGATATCTCGGAGAGAGGAAGCACTGAGGAGTGAAGACCTGCTCGACAAGATTTTTTTTTTTTTACTGCGAATGCACACATTTATATAAATTATTGCTTTTTTATTTTTATTTGTTTTCATCGAGAGGGAGGAGGACGATTACCATGGCAGCAGTGGCTGTACTGCGGAATGAAACACTCCAGGCTTTTCTCCAGGTTTGTGCGCAAGTTTCTGTTCACTTTGACGACTTTAATAACTTGTAAACTTACTCATCCGAGTTGATTTACGATCGGATTACGATTTTTATATATACAATAAAGATTTAAGTCGTGCTACTGTGATAGCCCAGTGCCATCTAATTGAATTACCAATTGTTTTTTGCGCGTTAATGACGCCAACTTTTTATGTCACATCATCACGATTCTGCAGGATCGATTTAGTGCAGAAGGAATTCAAACTAATATTTAGACCCACTATCATTTGGCTGAATTATAAAAAGTAGGGCATGCTTTCAGCTCGGTAATGGTTGTAATATAGAAAATGTCTGTGCCGGTTTTCCAGGATCGCACTCCAAACTCTTCTCCAGAGAACTGTAAGCACTCTCCTCTGGCTCTCCTGGCGGCCACTTGTAACCGGATCGGGCATCACCACGGATCAAACCCAACAGATTTCATCCAGGTCCCTTACGACCCCACTCTGAGCTCCCCTTCGCGTTTATTTCACCCGTGGACTAACGAGGGCAACCATCAGAGCAGCCTGGCCAGCAACTCCACTTTCGGACTATCCTCCAAGCCTCAGCTGTCTGCGCACATCCAGAGCTCCTTCAGCTCGCACCACGAACTGCCCCTCACTCCTCCGGCGGACCCCTCGTACCCCTATGACTTCTCCCCTGTGAAGATGTTACCTTGCTCCATGCAGTCTCTGCAGTCCACCTGCCCTCCCACCTACGTCCCCGCTGTCAGTTACGCAGCCCCAACACCCATTCCGCCGGCGATGCCAAGTTTTGTCACGGGACCCTCCGGCCTTGTGCACCACCAGCAGCAGAGACAGTTGTCCCCAAACCCTGGAGAGGATATTCCGTGGTGGAGCCTCCAGCAGGGGAACCATGTAAGCCACTCTTCTTCTCTCGGCCCGCATCGCTTCCAGCTGCAGAGAGGCTTGGTTCTGGGACATACGGACTTTGCGCAGTATCAGACGCAAATCGCGGCTCTGCTGCACACAAAGTCCCCTCTCGCAACTGCGCGGCGGTGCAGGAGATGCAGATGTCCGAACTGCCAGTCCTCCACGTCCAGCGACGAGCCTGGGAAAAAGAAACAACACATTTGTCACATACCGGGTTGCGGGAAAGTTTATGGCAAAACTTCTCACCTCAAAGCGCACCTGAGGTGGCACTCTGGAGAGCGGCCGTTTGTGTGCAACTGGCTGTTCTGTGGCAAGAGTTTCACCAGGTCGGACGAGCTGCAGAGACACCTGAGGACTCACACGGGGGAGAAGCGCTTTGTATGCCCGGACTGCTGCAAGAGGTTCATGAGGAGTGACCACTTGGCAAAACATGTCAAAACTCACCAGAACAAAAAAAGCAAGTGCCACGACAAGACACTTGACTATGTCAAAAGGGAGGACACGAGGAATATGTTGTAACACACTTTATAGTCATTTCAAACAGTAGAAATCACTAGTGCAATACAGTCAGTCCTACATTAGTTAAAGTACTCAGTGAGCTCCATTTCTATAGGGTATTTTCCTTATTTTGTTGGTTAACTTCTTACATACTGACAATAGTTTCTAACATTGCTGGTCTGTGTAGCACATTTCTGTGTATATATAAAGTTTCATAAGTTAATTTGGGACCATGGAGAAGTTGTTGCTCATGAGTTTGAATTCACTGTCTATATCATATCAAGGAAGACAAGTTTTCAACTTGTGTTTTGATCATTGTCTTCGGTGGAAGATTTCACTCCCCTGTAAATTATATTTAATAGCTTTTGTTGAATGAAAGTGTCCGTTTTTGCTCCATATGGGGTGTTTTTAAGCATGCTCTTGAGAAGATCTGCTATTGTTAATATGACCCAAATACTGTGTGAGAATAAAGAATATAACATTTTCCTCATCTCAGATTAATTTGTTTAAATCTCCCTCAGTTATATGGGTGATGAGACAGACAAGTTTTATATGTAGAGATTTAATGTGTGTGTGTATGTGTGCGCGCCTTGTGAACTGTTGTCAAAGTTGTACAACAGTTACTAATTTCAAACCACTTTGTTGAGTAAAATTTAAAATCCAGAGATATGAGTACTTAATGTTGTCCCTTGCAGTTCAAAATGTGATAATGTTTAATAGCGAATGAAAAGGAGTAATTCATCCAAAGTTGAGCATTGTTTAGTATTACTTTGACTGTACAGATTTTTTTAAAAATCCAGTTTATTGTTCTGGTACTCTACCACTGGTTTTGCTGTTTTGTATAACCTGAAGCAACATTTAAATAGTGGTGCAGTTGAGTTTGTCTGGACTGTGTCACAGGAATAATTTTTAAAAAAAATGTACATACACTGTTTTAAAATTTACAAAACAATGCTTACCAGTGTAAAATTGCAGTGCGAGCCCTGAAATTTTGCCGCCAAATGAGTAAAAACTGACATAAAGTGTAACAGATTTGTCTCTACGTGGACCTGAGCGCTTCAAAGGTGCACACAGGTGATGGTACTGTGAAACATAATGTATTAAAACACGCAGTATATTTTTACTATGGAGTTATTACCTTCAGTAAATTATGAGGTGAGAGTTTTCATAGGTAAAGATCTGAAAACTCAGCAAGAATAAAATGAAATAGTACATCAAGTTGTTTGGAGAATATCTCACATATTCACATTTTCTTCACAGTTGATGTTAATTCTTCTGCCATTACAATCAGCTGTAGGAACGCTCTAATTTGTTAATGCACTCTGAGAGAGGTGGGCTATTTGTTCTGTGCTTCAGTTTCTGCGGGTTACATTTACCTCTGAGGACTTTGCAGTGACACCGTAGGCTGACATGGGACCCATTAACAGAGAAACACTTTGCCTTTTAGCTGGAATATCACTGGATTTATGTTATAAATGTGACACACAGGATGCACAGACAGTTTAAAGAGTCACTCCGGGGCCTTAATGGACACTTGGAGCTTTTTTGACCAAACAAATTGGCTTTTTTTTTTTAATCAACAGAGTGGAAACATAATTGCATTTGTAGGGCAGGTTGCACACTTACAGCATACTAACACCTGCATTTAGTGTCATATAATATTGATCACAGCACTTTACTGTGAAGCGCTGTTTTGCTCAAAGGCACTTTGGCACGCTGAGACTGTGTGTCACTGTGTGCTTCTTGTTGATCTATGGTAGACTTCCTCCATCCACAGTTTCCCACGATTTAAAGTGTTGACCTTCTGGGAAAAGCACTTTGATTTTCAAACTTTGAGGCAGAAGCTTCCATGAAACTAATCATCACAAAGACGTGATGAACTCTTCAGCTCTGTAGCAGATCTGAATGAGAGCAATGCAGAGAGTAACATCACTGCCCGCCAGCAGTCACACTGTTGTTTTCCGTCTGTCTTATGTGGGATCACTGAAAATGTCAATATGAAGAGAGCAACCGCTGCCATTCATTGAGATTTTGAACTGTCAGTTTTCTGCCTCAACAGCGCCCCCTTTTGTAAGTTGCCTCAGTTGTTCATCAGAGCAGACAAATATTATTCTGAGAAATGTGACTGATTATGACAGAGGTCCATGCTTTTAGATTCAGAAAGAGCTTTTTCTGTTCTTTTACATGTTGTCAAACGAAAGACGAACCAACAGAGCAGACATATTCAAGTCCACATGTACCCAAACCTTTATCAAACGGTGCAAATACAGTTTATTTTGGTTCCCTTGTTGTGTGGTGGCAGGGTTTTTACCACAATAACAGCCAGAAAGTTTAGCCTTTTTGAAACCCAGTTTAAGTCTGGTGACTTAAAGGTGCAACTAAGCGACTTTAAGATTCGATTCAACATCAAATTGTAAACAAAATGGTTCCTTTCCTGCCAAAATTTAACCTGTTATCACTCCCTAACTGACTTTAACCTGAATTTAAAGGCGTTACCCAGAACACGGGCTGCAAGTTAGCCTCAGCTAGATGTCCTCTGTTGTATTACTTCTCCGCTAAAATTTGACAATGTGACAGCGTATCAGTATTGTCCCTATTAAATAAACTAACATATAAATATTTTAAAAAGGATTAATAAAAGACAAGAACACAAACCACATCTATATATATATATTTTTAAATGATCACATGAAAAACACACGTGCAGACTTTGACAAACAAACAAATTTCCCTGCTGGAACAATATAGTCTATAGATTATACAGTATGTGAATGTACTTGTTAAATAGTCAAAATTCATTGATTGGATATTTAAAACAAACAAAAGTTTATAATTATCTTGTGCAGTTTTATATGATATTTATTCTGTGTAGTGTTTGGATCAGTTTGGCTTATTATACTGTTCTATATGTTGAATATACAACCTTGTTGTACAAGTGCTGATATGTGCAGTCGGTAGGAGACGTGCAAATGAGACAGTGACAGTTTTATCCAGTTTTACCAAATCCCAAGAATGAAGAATCTGCATGAATATTAACATACAGCGTAATCATTACAAAAAGGAACACATGAAGGGAAAATCTATAATTGAGATATGACCACTTGACTTGAACTGTAAATCCACATTTTATGATCCTATTATAAAACGATGCCTATGGACGGATATGTTGAATGCACCCAGATTGGCTCCCCACAAAGGCATTGTTCAGCTCTGATTTGGCGTCATTGTCCAAGATAGTCACTATTCTTCATCACTGTGGGAGGCCATAACGCTTAACTGTTCATAGAAAGGATATTATATGTTGTGGCTTAAGTTTATTTCCTAAAACTGAATGAAAGATTTAAGAACTTTTATATGTCTGTCCATACAGTACATGACTCCAAATGATCAAACCTGTGCTGTCTGATGGAGAGAAAAGGATCATTAGCATTATTAGCATAAGCATTATTGCAGATTAAATGCTCATTCCTAATTATATCATATTCTGTATATCATTCACTTTATTTTATCCCCCTTACTTAACATGTATAAGCAATACACAAACAGTTAATAAATAGTTTATAACACACTATAAAGTATTTGTGAGCAGATTTCAAGACATTTTGTGCGTGTTTATTAATGTATGTTTCAAAAACTGTAACTCTTCCTGTGATGCAACAATAACTGGTGTATAAACAGATAATGAATGACTGACGATATAATATGACACAGCCATAATCATATTAGATATGTCTTCATATTTTATATGAATGCAAAGTATTTGTTTGGTTATATTTATTGATACAATTCACCACTTAATTACATTTATTTATTATATTTATTATTGAAATATTTATGTATTTACAAATACTTTTTTCACTCTCCACAACTACTACAAACACCGTCGTCCACTGATGAAGGTCATGGGATGTGGCTCAAAGTTCCAGAAGCAATCTAGTACAGTAAGTGGACCTTGAGTTAAGAAATTTTTGTCAAACTACTATTTCCATGGTCAATAATGAGCCTTATGGCTCAACATGTTTTCATGAGCTTTGAATACATGTATAAACAGGATTTGTTCATATATGTAATCACATATAATTAAATATGATTGCAGCTGTGTTATTTTGTGTAATTAAACATTCATTAACTGTTTATTCACCAGTTGCAGATGTTTAATAAGAGAGGTTAGGAGGCCAGATACAGTAATAAACACTTAAAATGTCCTTATAACTGTTTAAAATGACATTATAGTGTTTAAATAAACAATTTATGAAGTGTTTATATACCTGCTTATAACTGGTAAATATGGAGGGGAGGAGTTTAAATAAAGGGGGTTTACAGATTAAATAATGAGTATTCAAATGTTAACCACCATGTTTAGAAATCATATTGAAAATAGAGGTTTAAAATGAAAAATTACATTTTCGACTGCGGCCATGTGAGCTTTGGGGATCAGGTTTCAGTCAGACATGGGACAGACTCTTTCATCAGACATGATCCTACTTCACTGTGTAGCTTTGGCTCTGCAGTGGCTGTTCAAAATAAAATGAGTGACGAGCAGTGGCGTGAATCAAATCCCTGACATCAACGTCTCTGCTGCATGGATACAGAGGATACTGAAGTGCTGCCTGCCTCCTGCAGCTTTTTGGAGAAAGTAAAAAGAGTTTGTCTGATCATTTCCTATTTGAGAGCTGAACATACATTAAATGTACATTACTAAGTGTGCAACCATCAAAGTTAAAGTTCAGAAAAAACACAATTTAATATAGTCATAAACTCTGTGTGGGTGTAGTTTGATCAGATTTGACTGACAGTGCTGGCAACAAAACAAACAACCACACAACTGTAATCAGCTTTTTATCAGAATATTGCTAAACGCTGATTGGTGCACAGAAATAAACGACATCACCTTTTTTTCCAAATGGAGCCCTGCCCACTTCAAACCAGTCAGAAGACCACAGAGCAAATCACAAAATACAAGAAAAATGTCTCATGTGAAATAACCAACTCTGTTCTAACTGTGACAGAAAAATTCATGTGTTCATTTAGTAGGATCACATCGCTCATAGAAAAAAGCTGATTGAGAAAATACATTTTTAGGGCCTTTAAGTAAACTATGACACCATATTGAAATCAGTCTTCTCCATATGAAGAATTAACTAATCAGCTACGAGGCAAAGTAAATATTTAGGTTTTTCAGGTGTCTTTTAAGAGAGAGACATGGTATAAAAAGCATGGGCAGTAATAAAATGATAACTTTATGTCTGGAAGTATAAGTAAATGTAAATTCAATGAATCATTATTGGATCCTAAATGGCAGTTTGTTGTGAAGCAGTGAAACAGGAACATGCACATAACCACGTAATATAAATACAAAAGAGAGGCCACAAGTTCACAAAACAATAAAAATAAGTGAAATTATGACAAAAAATATATAAAATATTTGGAATTTGGTCTTGATGTTGTGTGTGTGAGTTAAATTGAGAGTTGGTTTGAAAGAGTTCCTGTATCTGTTAGTTTTAGATAGTGAGTCTAAAAATCAAAGATCATGAGCACAAATAGAGCCAAACACTAATTTGTCATTTCATGTCAAAAGGTCAGTAATAAAACCTCAGTGCAGAAATGTACTCGTTAAAACATGATGGAAAGGCTTATTGTAGTGAAGAATACATTTTCATCTCTATTATATTTTTTATTAAAGTTCCTCTTGAAGTTCATATAATATTCAGCTAATTTTGTTTCCAAACTATATCCGTAGTAGACAGTCGCTTAGCTTCAAGCTTACAAACACAACACTCGTGGATTTGAGGTTAGTTTTGTTTTATACTTTTTGTTAGTGCTTGCTGGTAACTGTGACATCAGTGTTGTGACTCATGTCAAACAGTCCAGAGCGGGTCTGTATCTGGATTCCCTCTCATGACTAGTAGAGTGAGTCTTGGTTTCGTTGTTGTAACAAACCTAAAGCAGCTTGTTAACCTGCTCCCATGTTAGAAGTATTTATCTTTTTGCTGATTCAGAAAAGATCATTTTTAATGGGAAACTAACCTTCTTCCAGGTTGATGACTACAGGTGTTCAATACATGTACGAACAAATCTTTAAACTGATCTGACTAAACTGAATCACCGTTGTCCCTAACTGACGTTACTTCCTGGTTAAACACTTACTGAAAGATGAACTTGTGATCTTCGGCCGTTCAGAATCTACAACGAATCTACCTACAGACACCAAGATGCTTGGGTTGATCACAGCCAAGAGACTCTTCACCCCCGTTTGTTTTCAAAAGTGAATTAATTAAACTGATTCAACCATATATATATATACCATATATTCATATGTATACAGAAAAACTGAGGTTCACAAGAACAAATTCCCTGCAAAAATGCTGAAGTATTTTTGATCCATTTGTTGCTCAGACGCCCAACTGGACAACCCCAAGACTTCTTCAGACACACTGTGTAGCGCTTTCAGTGTATAAGCCTTTGGCAGGTCCCTCTCACCCTCCTTTTTAATTAAAAAAAATCTATTTTGTTTCCTTTCTTTTTTGTGACTTGTTTATTTGGCTGTAGGCTACTGGTTGTGTATTGTGTAATTTTGTTGTGTCCTTTGCTTCTTTCATGTTTGTTCATTGAAAATTTCTCCAAAAAAAACTTACTGAAAGACCACAAAAGCCACATAAACAATTATCATGTTATAAATCTGTTCCAAACAAGTGGCTGCTGTGCTATTAACCTTATAAACAGTGCTTGTGTGCAATGTCACCAACAGCTGCTTGATGCTGGTTTCAAAAAGTCCCTGAATGCTATTGACTCCCATTCAAAAAGCTTCAACTTCTCTCCAGAAATAGTAAGTCAATCATTTTTTTCAATAAGTCATTTTGGTCTCAATCACTAAATCCTGGCCCTGTAATAGGTGTGCTGGTGGTCATTTTGAAAACAATTACAATTTGAAGACTTATCTTAGTATGCAAACACCCCACACTCCTTATTTGAAAGGTCCTGGCTCCAAACAGAAAAGATGGCGCCGATCGTAAACTGCAACTCTGGGCTTCAAACCAGCTCCAATACAAACCAATGGGTGATGTCACACCTCGCTATGTCCATGTTTATAGACAATCTATGGGTAAAACAATAGTTATACAAAAACAGTAAAAAACAAACAAATAAACAAAAAAATAAAACATTCAAATAAGCTTTGCACAAGCCAGAGGAGTCCATTAAGTCCATTCTTTGAAATTCATTTATGGATATAAATAACATTTATATCCTTTAAAATGTTGAAAGTCTTCTTAGCTTTTTTGTTTGTCACATCTGCGATTAAAGTGCCGTACTGCTTGAGTTCAATAATAAACTCATGAAAACAGGGTTTGGAGCCAGATTGTTTATATTTGATAGTATGAAGTTTACAGAGAATGCAGCTGAATTATAGGCCTATAAGCGTAGTTATTAGTAGTATAATTATAGACCTAGGTTATATTACTTCTCATTCCACTGACCACAAAATACAACATCACATCAAATACATCAATCTGCACATTAGTACCAGTTTTCCTATTGATAAAATTCTGCATACTCTGGGCTTCAAACTGGCTCCAATGGGAACCAGTGGGTGATGTCACACCTCGCTACATCCATCTTTATACAGTGCAGCCTGGTGTTGCACCGAACTGACCATTTATGGGCAACATGCTGAACTGAAGATAGTCGGAATCAGCAACAGTATGAACAGTCACGCGTTCACTTACTGACATACCTGCTGAAGTTAACAGTGATCTCAGCGTAGAAAAAAGTGAACTAACTGCATAGTCAGTGAATCTCTGAACTGAACTGAACCAAGTGATTCAAATCAGCATAGTGATTCATAATTTCCACCTCTATCCTGGACTTACAGTATCCGCACTGGAATAAGTGGTTAGCTGCTTTCTGGCTCCTGTAACAGCAGCAGATAGATACTCTTAAAAGGGCACCATGTAGTAAAAGCTTCAAGCTCAGCTCTTATGTGCGTTCACAGAGGAGCTGAAGTGTCTGTAGCTGTGAGAGGGTGATGGGGGTTTTCATGTCTCACAGGAGACACGTTTAAACTACACCCAGCGGTTATAGGACATCACAACAGACTCATTCAGTCAAAGACGATAAACCTCATATTGTTGTGTAATCAACATGAACTCATATTGCTTCTATTCTCATTTGCAAAGCATAACAGTGAGTGAATATAATGATCTTCAGTTTATTTAGTGTATGTGGGTTATTTTAGCTAATACAGAGATGTCATTGCTTTATAATTTCATGTAGACACAATGATTTATATTCCATTGTTGAATAATTCCTCTGATTGTAACTAGCCATTTTGAGTCATTTACATTTTTATGAGAAAATTAAAGGATTGTACTTCTGCATATTTTAATTGGCTTTTAAGGAAAAAAAGGGTATTGAGCATTTAAACCATGAAAACTCATTAAATTGGATTCTAACTTTGACTTGTTACATCGAGACATATAAAAGTGTTGTGATAAAGAGGAAATTTCATGCCAGTTGCGATTAGAATGGCGACTCTTGGATGGAGATTTACTGAATGTGTAAAGGGTCAGCAGAGTCAGCCTCACACTGGGCTCCATGTTTTATACATCAGTACACAGTGATTAAAATCTAATTAAGACGTGTGATTTTCTTCATAACTGATTCCCATCTCTTTATTGAATACATAAATATGTTTAGATGCAGATAAGCATGTACATCGCAGTGCAAGTATTTGAACCAGCTTCTCTCTGTGGACATGTTTTATTCCCGGAGATGCTGAAGATCCGACCTTGTTTACATTCTGTCCTTGACCTGCTTTCAGCTTAAACATTTTTTCTGCTTCTGTAAACCTCAAATGAAGGAGGAACATCTTTTAAAAAAAAAAAGCCAAATTTATTTATATATTATATTAGCTTGAACTATACTCCTGTATGCTGTATCTGTGTCGTTTCTTCCACAATAACATGGAATCATTATACTTCAGTGTAGTCATTGTTGTATTATTGATGACACTGAACTCATGTCTTTGGTATACGTTGTGTGAATTTGGATGAGTTTGTGTACTACAGTTAAAAATTTACACATGATGACGATTGAGTCAAGTATTTTTGGACTCACATAGGTGTTTTATATGCTGATTCCAGTATTTTTAGAGTCACTATATGGAAAATGTTCTACTTTCTGACCAAATGATTATAGAAATAAAGGATTCAGTATATCAGTAACATCAGGATTTTATTACTGGTAATGTAGGAGAAACAGTATTTAGGTCTTCATGTTGGGAAATAAGATTTTCATAAAATACAAAACCATGACACATAATGTAAAGGTGCACTAAATACTGAGTAATTACCAAGGAAAGAGTAAGAAACAAATCAGGAATGACCTGATAATTGATGAACTGTTAATAAGAAATAACTCTACATTTAGAACCATAAAGTAGATAATGATGAGTTACTTGAGAACAGACTGGGAGACGTTAATAAAACAATTAGGTTATGATTAGTTTGAGTCTCTGTGCTTTGACAAACTGACAGCTTTCTTCATGAGTCATCCCTGATTAACAGTTATTAGCTGCTGAGTGCAACAAAACTACTCATTAATTACTAATTACTTAAATATTGTTTACTATTTTTATGACCGCTCAAGTAAAATGGTGCATCATACTGAGAAGTCACCACTAGCCTGTCATCACGTCATGAGTACACAGTGGTGAAAGAAGTATTCAGATCCTGTATTTAAGTAGAAGTAACAATATCACAATTGGAAAAATATTTAATTACAAGTAAAAGTCCTGCGTTCAAAATGTCACTCAAGTAAAAGTAAAGAGGGAGTATCAGCAAAATGTACTTAAAATATCAAAAGTACAAAATACTAATTAAACTGAACATAGTGTAGTAGAAATATAAGGTAGCATAAAATGGAAATCCTCAAGTAAAGTACAAATACCTCAAAATTATACTTAACTATGGTTCAGTAAATGTACATAGTTACTTACTTTCTACCATGATGGTGGATTTGTGTGTCCCCTCAGATAAAGTAAAGCATTATCCTACTAAACTAATAAGTAGCTACTGAGTTTTTGTTGGGATTTCCTAATTGGTTCCTTAATTAGAAACAAGAGACATCAGGATTCTCAAAAACGATTGATGAAGTAGGGAAGAATCACTACTAGCTACTCAATGTGATGCACAGCTTTACTTGAGGGAGCACAAAAATAGTAACTAATACTTAAGTAATTAGAAAGGAGAAGTAATTATTGTTGCTCCACTCAGCAGCTGATTCAGAGCTATCAACCAATCATAAGTAATGTCTCCTTAACATGCTATCTAAAGCTTGTTCTCAGTTAACATATGCTACTATATAGTCCTTGATTCTCAGACTTAATCAGGAATTAACAATTCTCTTAATTATCACTTGTTCCTCTCTCATTCATTGGTAACTATTTGTTTCTTTTTTGTAAATTGTTACCTGTTAAACAGTTAATTGAATAAAATATGATAGATTATTCGGAAGTGGTGCTGAGGTGCACTGGGGGAGACTTGAACTCATGACCTCAGCTTTTCTAAAATTCTGTCTACAGCTCTGAAGTGGTCACAGATGATTTCCAATGATAGTATCACAGCTTCACCTGCTTTAAGAAGATCAAACAGGGCTTTTCACACAGTTAGCCTATTTTATCCTTCATCAGAGTCGAACTTCACCAGCATGTATCTTCCATGAGACTGAGTTTTACAATGGTTTTCTACGTATTGATTTTGAAATATAACTTTTATTTAATTTCTCATTACCTTTTTGTCAATTAAGAACTTAATTTGCCTTGATTTTAAGCAGACCAGGTGACTCTTGCATCGTAATATGACTCAGCAGACTCATCGTCTGTAGAGTCGGAGCGCCTCTTGAGTCAAAGACAGGCGGAAAACATGAAAAGTTTTCAAGATGAAGCAGACACCAGTGACACCAGTGAGACACCGTGTGACAGCCGAGGGAAATTCACTGACAGCTGCAGGCTCACAGAGAGAAAACAACTGGACCAGGCAATGTTTGTTGTCTCAAGGCGACTCTTTATTTCAGACTCTCTCAGTCACTGAGATTCCAGACAACTAGACTTTGCCTGCAGGTTGCAGTGAGAATAATCACTGTCACAAACACAGAAACAGAAATCATCTCTGTCTCTCTGACACCCCCTCCTCTCTCTCTCTCTCTCTCTCTCTCTACATTTGGATTATGCCCCATCTTGTGGACAGTTTGATACAGCGACTGGTGGAGACCAACCCCACCCCTCTGCCTTTGGTTTTTACGTCTTTTGTTGTACTTCTTTAATCCCTTCTTTGCGACTGAGAGACTAAAAATAGAAAACCTGCTTGTGTGTAATTTCTGCCTGCAGCCTTTTAATGTAACTAATTCTTCATGGCAGTGGATAGATATAAAAAATATGTGTGATGAGGAGGAGTGTGTTTGTTGTGATGCATATTGATTGTACACAAGGCTGGATTACCAAACGGGCAGAATGGACAAATTTGTTAAAGTACAATATAAACTGAAACAATAGAGGCATTACAGGATAGGGTCACATTTTTTCAAGTCTATCCTAATACAGTCCAATACTTACATATACTTACTATATACTTACATATGTGAGTTATTGGTCTCTGTAATTATTCCTCCTGTCCATAATGTCTTCCAAAGTTAGTCTTTTTTTGTACAAAATTCTGCAAAAAGCTGCAACGTCAGGATTGTTACGAAGGGGAAATTCCAAACTAAAAAGACTAATTTTGATTAGTACAAACTTAAATTGTCAATCTCCAACTGTTGAAGCCTCATATTCAGTTTTTGCTGAACCGTTGAATGAATCTTTGCACAGGATCTGTATGGACACGAGGAATGATTGCAGTAACCAATAAAATATAACAACTATTTCCTAGCTAATAACTTGAAAAATGTGATCCTATCCTGTGAGGCGGGTCCTGTGTTCCTGTAGCTCAGAGGTCAACAACTAGATTCAACCACCTTTTTTTCAGCATTGTTTGCTGGAGGGCTGATGTCGTACAGAAACTGTGAAAACCATCATGGCTGTTATGTTTTCAATATGTTTTGTTTGTTTATTTCTTTTTATAATTTCAGGAATAAAATGGATTAAGTTTATAAGATGTTGTGAGGTCACATTCTTTGGGGTTTACATAAGCTTTGTGTTTACATTGTTATTCACTGTAGGTTTATGAAGAGTCATGTAAGAGTCAATGGTTCTTTTTGTATTTTAGCATCTAGTTGTTGTCTGTGATGCTGAAGCTACAAACTTGTAACTCTCAAATGGTAGTTTGAGTACCTGTGTGTGTAAACACATCATATACTATAGGAAACTAGTAACAGACACAAATAAAAAAGTCATGTTAAAGTTTTGATAGAAACTATAAAAGGGAAAGCTTCAGCCATTGTAGGCTATTATTTGTCTTCCACTGTTGTAAAGGGAGCCTGAATCAAAATCTAGACTTCATTATTTCAGTTGATATTGTGGTTATATGGTGCATATCCCTAAATATATGTATGTTTATTCAAATTACCAACATCTAACTGACACACAGCATTTTTTTTAAGATTAGATGAGATTCAACTTTATTGTCATTGCACAAAGTACAAGTGCAGAGACAACAAAATGCAGTTGGGCATCTAACCAGAAGTGCAAAACAGGGCAACAGTTACAAACATTATATACAGAATACTGGGTGGTATAAATATGTAAATGCAAGAGGATCGAACTAAAATGTGTATATGAATGGTTGCATGTATACTCACAGATATACAGCACTGTGCAAAAGTTTTAGGCACTTCAGATTCTTATCCATCACACAACACCATCAGAGAGGTGTCTGATCGGCCCCAAATTTATTCTGCAGCATGACAACGACTCCAAACATACAGCCAGAGTCATAAAGAACTATCTTCAGCGACAAGAAGAACAAAGAGTACTGCAACAGATGGGACGCCCCCCACAGAGCCCTGATCTCAACATCATGGAGTCAGTCTGGGATTACATGAAGAGACAGAAGTAACTGAGGCGTCTTGAATCCACAGGAGAACTGTGACAACTTCTCCGAGAAGCAGGAACAACCAACCTGCCAAATACCTTGAAAAACTGTGTGTAGGTGAACCGAGGAGAACTGCTGCTGTTGTAAAGGCAAAGCGTGGTCACACCAGATATTAATCTGATTAATGTTTCTTCTGTTTACTGAACTTTACTGTATGAAGTTAATTGATAAAT
Source organism: Thunnus thynnus (assembly GCF_963924715.1). Taxonomy (NCBI): domain Eukaryota; kingdom Metazoa; phylum Chordata; class Actinopteri; order Scombriformes; family Scombridae; genus Thunnus; species Thunnus thynnus. Next base: position 18,516,398 of record NC_089527.1, read on the forward strand.
AAAAACCATTCATGACTTTATTTTTGAAAGCACGTCCACTTTACTTTTAGTGCCTAAAATGTTTTCACAGAACTGCATATAATAAGTAATATAAATAAATGATAAATATTATGGGTTAGGATGGATATATACAATGGAATATATGAAGCGGGATGATATATACAGATTAAATACAAAACCTCAATAAAATCACTTCATTGGCTTCCAGTCTGTTTTTAGAGTGGATTATAACATTTTAATGATCACTTTTAAGGCTCCTGAATATATAAACAGTAGGTGACCTCCTGACCCCCTACGAGCCTGAATGCAACCTGAGATCCTCCGATAGGTCATTCCTCAGTCAAAACCAAAGACTAAAGGTGACGGGCCTTTAATGTTCGGACCCCTCAATTGTGGAACGACTTGCCAGAGGAGATCATCGCTATTCTAGACTTGCTTTTTATTGATTTAACTATTGGTTTTGTTATATTTCATCATTTTATTATAATATTTAATTCATTGTTTGCTTTATATTGTTTTTTTAAAAGTGCTATATAAATAAAGGTATTATTATTATTATTATTATTATTATTATTATTATTATTATTATTATTATTAATATTATAAATAGGGAATAAATAGGGACATATGCTCTAGGGGCCTCTATAGAGAGGAACTATGGGGTCAGTAAGAGCCCACAGCTCAGTTTTGCCCCTAGTGGGTTAATCCAGCCCTGAGATTGTGGAGCTGTCCAGTGCTGAAAACACAACACAGACCTACAGTACACATTATACTGCCTACATGTGAAGCACAGGTTGTGTTTGATGTCAACCGAGTATCACAACACTTGACTTTTTTTTATTTTTATTTTTAATATCAGATTCATGCTGATCCATCACCAGAGGAACAATGATAACACATCTCTTGTAGGAGTGAGAGTGGCTGATCTTTGCATGTGATCGGCTGTCTGTGTGTGTGTGTGTGTGTGTGTGTGTGTGTGTGTGTGTGTGTGTGTGTGTGTGTGTGTGTCCTCTCCTGTCCCATCGTCCACGTATGATGGTGACGTGTTCCAGATTAATGGGTTTGTTTATAATTAGCTCCATGAAGTGTATTCCTGGAATGGCCCCATTTGCGCTCATTGCTCCTCCAGGAAGTCATTCTTGGTTTCTCACTGCCACCTTGTGGATTTCATGTTCTCGTCTCTTCCAGTGTGTCATGATGTCGCACAGGTTACATCTTTACCAGTCAACGCCATTCTATCCGCACAGAAAGTAGAAAAATCACATGTCCAGGACAGGTGCACAGTGCAAATTTAGTGACAAGCAGCGTCACGATCACCTGCGAGCGTATTTATTGATCTCTGTTCATCATGGCGAGATGTTAAAATCATTCATGTGATTTGAGGGGTGTGTGAAATAAATAAATAAAAACAACTGAAGGAGTATCGTGATTGTGGCGCTTTCTTTTTCCCTCCGTTGTCCTCTTGTTTTTTTCCACAAGAACAAAAACCAGCGCTCTCTCCCCCTCCCCTTTTTTCTGTCTTCTTCCCCTCCTCACGTAATGTGTTGCTCACAGCATCAAACTTCAAGTCCATGTTCGTGACCGGGATTCAAACCAGAGCTATATAGATCCCGAAGACAATCAACACTTCCACAAAAAAAAAAGTCACACTTTAGGGCCGAAACAGACTCCCAGACAGGCTGCAGACGCGTCTGCTCCACAGATATGCAGCACCGGCGGAGGCGCTTACCGTACGTGGCTCGTTCGTGCGCAATGACAATAAACAGACAAGGCTTGCTTTAAATGTCAGCAAATCACATTCACTTCAACAAAAGCAAGGTCACCTTGTGTGGGATCTAGCGGAGAACTGAAGCTCGGGTCTGTTTTGTCTTTTTCTTCTTCTTCTCTCTGTGTGTGTGTGTGTGTCTGTCAGGGAGCGCAGCAGTCTCCTTCAGGACTTAATTTGGTGGTGAATTCACTTTTTATTTTTTGGACTGCACCTGTTCACCTGGACCCACATTATCACGGTAAGTGGCTTTCTTCATTTCATCTAAACTAGCCCAAACTAAAAAAAAAAAAAAAAAAAAAAAAAAAGAACTCTTCTTTATTGTCATTGAAGATGCTCTAACAGGTGTTTGATAAGGTTTATACTCACCGTGAAATAAAAAGGTTTGAGTGAATATTATTGGCCTGTAATTTGCATTTGAACCGCATGTGTGTTGACACTGTTGATATTAAATAGTTCTGCATAAATAGCGCTGAGGAAAATTCTCATTTAGCCTTTAATAGCTGGTTGGTGTTGGTTTGTAGAGAAAGCTGCACGTCGTCTTTTAACCTGCATCACGGTCATCAATGCACTAATCACCTTGAACTGATATTTGTCAAGTTTCTGAAGCTAAAGCCTGGCTGTTGATGACCATTTAGGCCATATCATTAATTTCATGAGGTAAAAAAAATAACAATAATAATCTGCAGTTTCTTATTTCCATTTTTTGTGCGCATTTTTTTTTTTTGCAACATGAAAGCCAATTTTGAGGCTCTGACATCTGTAATTTCCACCTCCTTATCTAAGAACAATTAACTGTGCTGTTTATTATGACGATGAGGACAAACATGAAGCTCTCTGGCAGCTGTGAACCATTATCTGTCCTGAGCAGGATCAAGATATGAAGCTGAAATAATCTGCTCCTGTCACCGGCTATTAAACGGTTAAATTAGGTGCACTGATGCAACTTGTCATCCAATATCTGTTCATTTAGCCCAGTTATTTATTTACTAGATCTTGCGCCGACTAATTGAATCTCAACTTGTAAGACGGTCTGTGTCCTTGTCGTCTACAGGTCTGTGTCGCCAAGTTAAGCACCTCTTTCAGTGTTAAAGAGCAAGAGGCACATATTTCAAAACACACATGCTGTACATACATTCCTATGGATTCTGTCTCTTTCCCTGCCAGTGAGCCGCACTTGTCATCTTGGATATAGTAGAAAGAGAGATTTTGTTGAGGGGGAATAAAGAGAGAGAGAGAGGAAAGAAAAGTGACCAGGCTTTTTTTGAGGTGAGGACTTTGGCTCAGGGTCTCTGGAGTGATGGCGGCGTCTGCACCCTCCTCCT